>NW_015554073.1:1043662-1044952 GCF_001515605.1 Sinocyclocheilus anshuiensis
AAACCCATTTTTTTGAAAAAAAAAAAAAAAAAAAACGTGTTCCCGTGCGACCAACTGACAAAGTTAGTCACAAAAGAACGACCAGTGGGAAGAGTGAGTCTGGAGTCCTGGGTCACAGGCATCAACCAGAGTGTAAACAGACCGAGAGATCTTAAAGGGTTAATTCACCCAAAAATGAAAATTAGCCTGTGTTTTACTCACCCTCGAGCCATCCTAGGTGTATATGACTTTCTTCTTTCAGGCATGCGTGACGCTTAGGTGCCACGGGACGTACGCTGTATTATGGGTTAGAAGAGAGGAAGGCAACACCGTGTCTACACCGGACGCGAGCGGTGCGACAAATGACAGTATTGAACCCATTATAATCAGCGATGCTGTCTACACTGGATACGGCACGATGCGACACGACAACTATCGCGTCCGGTGTAGCCACAGTGTAAGGTGGCAAGTAAATAAGTCTAGAATTGCTTATGTGCTTATCTGCTTATGTGCCTCAATCGAGGTGTAAACAGTGAGAGATGTTGAGGCAGGTGAAAAGCGTTTGGTTAATGGGGAATATTGACCTGTTGTGCGTCTTGTTGCCGAGCCCCGCCTTGATGTAATGATTGACAGGTTGGGGGCGTGATCGGCTCGGAATGCATTTTCAAATCCACATTGACTAGTCTACACTGATCGCAGGGTATTTCATGAAAATGCAATTGAAACGTCTTAAGTGTAAGTGTCAATGCATTTAAGAAAAATAAATGACATTTAAATCACCATTTTTGCAACCATTTCGCTGCACATTTGACTCAGAATGCATTTTGAAATTCACACTGCATTTTGCTACAATTATCACGAGGTATCACAATGAAAATGCAATCTCATGTGTCCTACTCCTAAGGAAACCACTGACAGCACGTGCTATTTGTTTAGACACGTGATACTGCACGCTGAACAGAGCGGGAAACTTCAGCCGACAGAAAATCCTGCCGCGCCACAGAGCGCCGTTCACATAGTTTTCCTTTAAATTACATTATATTGGTCCCGAATCGTTGTTAATGTACATAATGAATTGTGTATTGTGCATTTTCAGCAAAACGTTTGTCTTTCTGTGACTCGAATAAAGTCTTGTGTGCTTCATTTATAGAGCTATAATATAGGTCGCGCTTTCTCTTTCCGTTTGCTCCGTTTTTTAAACACCGAACTTCAAACTCATCTATGCCAAATTGTTAATTCTTGAAGTAAACTTGTGTCCATTTGGTGATTAAATAAACTGTTTTAGACCGCTGCTCAAGTTGAACGCGACAC
>NW_015554073.1:1045422-1054294 GCF_001515605.1 Sinocyclocheilus anshuiensis
GGGACGGATTTTTCAGTCCCGCTCCCGCCCGTTCCCGCAAGATTCTGTCCCACGCCCGCCCGCTCCCGCAGAAATATATCTTATCTGGTCCCGCTTCCGCCCGCAAAAGCCTGCATAAAAGTAATCTATATAGATTTTTTTCAGTACATCGAAGAAATTTACATGAAATGGTTCTGTAATATCTCCTAAGCTCCACAACATCCCAGCATAAACACTCCCGATAAAATATTTGTTATTTAGGCTAAGCATCAACATTAACAAACCACTGTTATTTTTAACAGAAAAGCAAGCATGGGCTGCTGCGTGCATGGTTTGGCATGGCAGAATGCGAGCAGCGCTTCCTTTATTATCACTAAAAGCTGACATCTCAGTTAATCTCTATCTCATAAAGCTCTGTTATAACACAATAAATGTTTGCACAATGAATCTTTCACAATGTCTACACTTCATGTGTTAAAATGAGAGGATTCGTGAGCACGCAATTTCAGCACTGCGGTGAGTAGATTCTAACTTAACCTCTGATTGGCCATTGTGTTCTAGAAAAAAAAACAGCTGAGTCTGTGATTGGCTACATTGCGCTACCCTTTAAACACGTGTTTAAACATATACCACTGCATATGTCTTGGTAAATCTAATTTGTAATAAAAATAGCAACTGCATTTTAAAATGTGATTTGAAAAAAGCTTCAGGTTTGCTGTGCTTGTTTGTAGAGATGCACAATTTGGCCACAAATTTTGTGGTTATATATATTATTGTTGATGTTATCTGAAAAAGACAGTGAATTATTATTATTAGTAGTAGTTAAAGTAGTGGTAATTATATAAAGAAGTGCTTAATAACAGTTAGTAGGTAATCGAAATTAAAGGTATTTGAGAATTGTGAAATTTTGCTTGTATTGACTGCTGAAATTTGGTACCATGACTACCCTATACAGAATTAATTTTTCAATGAATCGTGCGGCCATATATCTGGCCCAGTTGGGATGCGAATAGCAACTAGTTTGGTGCTGTTATGTTGCTCATCATTCTCAAACTTTTCTGATCTAGATTCCTAAGCAGCAAAGATGGGTGCATTCCTGGACAAGCCAAAGATGGAGAAACACAATGCCCATGGTGAAGGCAACAGCCTGCACTACGGCCTGAGCAGCATGCAGGGCTGGCGTGTAGAGATGGAGGATGCGCATACCGCTGTCATTGGTCTGCCCAATGGCTTGGACCCCTGGTCGTTCTTTGCTGTTTACGACGGGCATGCAGGATCGCAGGTGGCACGTTACTGCTGCGAGCACCTCCTGGAGCACATCACCAGCAACCCTGACTTCCAGGGTGGAGGCGGAGGAGGAGGTCCAGCCGTGGAGCCCAGCGTGGATAGCGTGAAATCTGGAATCCGTACTGGTTTCCTGCAGATCGACGATCACATGCGGCAGATCTCGGAGAAGAAGCACGGTGGTGCCGACCGCAGCGGCTCGACGGCTGTCGGTGTGATGATCTCGCCCCGCCACATCTACTTTATCAACTGCGGAGACTCGCGGGGTTTGCTGAGCCGCGGAGGGGCTGTGCACTTCTTCACACAGGACCACAAACCCAGCAACCCCTTGGAGAAGGAGAGGATCCAGAACGCTGGTGGATCTGTGATGATCCAGCGCGTCAATGGGTCCCTGGCGGTGTCCAGGGCTCTGGGGGACTTTGACTATAAGTGTGTGCATGGTAAGGGTCCCACGGAGCAGCTGGTGTCGCCGGAGCCCGAGGTGTATGCTATCGAGCGGTCGGAGGCGGAGGATGAGTTTATTGTTCTTGCTTGTGATGGGATTTGGGATGTGATGGCCAATGAGGAGCTGTGCGATTTTGTTCGTTCACGACTGGAGGTGACTGACGATCTGGAGAGGGTCTGCAATGAAATTGTAGATACCTGTTTGTATAAGGTGAGTGTAAACAGACTTTTACCAGCCAGTCAGATGAATTATTTTGTCTATTAAAAATACAGTGAAAGGAGATAAATCACACTTTGTTGATAGTTTGCTAAGTATTTTATGCAATCAGTTTCAAGTACAGTTCAAAAGTTTGGGGTCAGTACATTTTTATTTATTTTTTAATCTTTATTCAGCAAGGACGCATTAAATTGACAGTAAAGACTTTCTACAAAAAATGGCAATTGGTCACATAAAAGTATTTCAAATAAATGCTGTCCTTACGAACTTACTGTTCATCAATGCATCCTGAAAAAAAAAACCCTCAGTTTCCATTAAAATGTCAAGCAGCAATGTTTTCAACATTGATGAAAATTAGAAATGTTTCTTGAGCACCAAATCAGCATATGATCATGTTATGCTGAAGACTGGAGTAATTGCGGGTGAAATGTCAGCTTTACCATCACAGGAATAAATAAATACATTAAAATAGAAAACCGTTATTTAAAACTGTACTGTATTTTTAATCAAATAAATGCAGCCTTAGTAAGCATAAGAGACTTATTTCAAAAACAAAAAAATCTTACAGACCTCAAACTTTTGTAACTGAAATTTATTGGACTTTTATTGATCTTTTGTTGATGCATCTCAGTTTTTTTTTATTTATTTAAGATAAGCAAAATGAAGGAAGTTTAATGTGATGCAAACAAATGTAATAAGTAATGGAAAATGATTAGATGTTTTTGTTTTTAAATATATATACGTTTTTAATAGCATTATCTACTTCAGTAGTATACAATGAACATATGTGACCTAGCTGTATTGAACACAAGTGTTTTTTGTTTTGTTTTTCATTTCTATACTGAGAGAGTGTTCATAACACAATTCTTCCCATTCTAAATCTTATCTCTCGCATTTTTCCACAGTGTTTCATTGATATAAAATTTTGATTTGGTTTAAATTTTGATGAACCCCTCCCTTCTTCTGTGTTTGGACAGGGAAGTCGTGACAACATGAGTGTTGTGTTGGTGTGTTTTGTTAGTGCACCGAAGGTTTCCCCTGAAGCTGTCAAAAGGGAAGCGGAGCTTGATAAATACCTAGAGAGCCGAGTAGAAGGTATGAGCTAACCTTTACAAGCCTTCTGCTATTAAATGGAATCAGTAATTCTGCTGGGCCAAACTTGATTGCTCTGAATTGTTGTTGATATAACAGAGATCCTGAAGAGGCAGGGGGATGAAGGTGTGCCCGACCTGGTACATGTGATGCGCATGTTAGCATCTGAGAGCATCCCCAACCTACCACCTGGAGGAGAGCTGGCCAGCAAGTGAGTACCACACAATCTCGCTTTCTCTCTTTACTTCAAGTTCCAAAACCTAGTGATCTGTCCATCCAACATTTTGTGAACCATTGGTGGGTAATTCTCACAGAACCTTTCAATAGCACAATATCATTCAAAAGTTTGGGGTCAGTTAAGACATGAAAGAGACTTGGGTCTGCACCAACAGCTCTCTAGTTGCTGTACTTGAAGATTCACATATGAAGTTCCATTTTGCTTTTAATGAGGCAGCTCAGTAAGTTTTGCTACAGAGGTGATGTTTCCTTCACCTTTCTTTCTTCACTCAGTAGATTATACCGGTCTCTGTTTTTGTCATAGACGGAGTGTAATTGATGTGTGTGTGTGTATAAATGCTGGGATGTTTGCTTGCAAGATTTTTTTGTTTTGTTCTAGAATTAAGTTGCATTGCACAATTTTGTTATTTGCCACCTTAAGTGTTCCAGAGTTTTGTTTTTTCATTTGTGCGTGTTTCCATCCTATTCCAATTCCATATTATCCCCTCTCATCTGACAGTGCTGGATAGGCTGAGCTGTGCTTTGGAAAGAGTTTTGGTTGAGTGCAGGGTGGAGCCCCTCAAATTTGTTGAGCAAACCGATTTAATATTTAAAAGAAAAACTTAAACACTTAAATTAAATGTTGATTGAATAATTTGTAATGGATTGATTGGATGATTATAGCTCTCTTGACTCAGTACAGTTCTTGATCTGAAAATAACTTAATTACATAAGATGTGATGGTACTGTATAGGGTTGTCATGGTACTAAATTTCAATAGTCAATACCAGTAATTCTCAAATTCTCAAAAATTTCAATACCACAGAAAAAATAAATGTTACCAAACACACTTTATTTAAAAGAATAAACATAATAAAAATATTAGCATTTACAATTAAAACAGTGACATGTAATCAAGTGTCATTTTTAAAGTTTTTAAAAGTAATTACTTCAAAGTAAATGACAAACAATAGGAATAATAAAACTAGGCAAGCATTTTGACCAAGAAGTGCATTTGAATGTTTATAAACCTAGCTGCATTTTACCATGAAGTGTGATTGCTCTTTATGATAGTGGCATTTTAAAGCATCGTTTACAAAAGTGAGTTGGCACTTGGTACTACCAGTGCCATAGAAAGACTGGTATTTTAATTTTAATTTTTTCCCCAAATATGGACTTTCTAAAGATACTTTTGGCATCCCTAGTGGCAAATGCATTGTGATTTATGATTTATTTGTTTTTAACAAACTGATTGTGTATATCCGTTTTTGTTTCATATAGACTTGACTGAAAATCAGGCACCTTGGGTGCTCTTTACTTCAGCACTCAGCACTTGATTCTGATGCTTTTCATGACTACCAACCTTGACCTGCCACACCTCAGGCTGTTCTTCCAGTTCATGTATTTTTACAAACCAGTTCAAGCCTTCCCAAAATAACAATGGAACGATTCATTTTCAGTCTGTCATTTTCCTCTCTTCCATATTTATTTAATAATTTGTTCATGTCATATATATGTTTATAAGGGGCAGTTCAGCCTGCTAAGTGTGAACCCTGATTGGTTGGTGTGCATAGTGATGGGCTTAAGCTGTTTGATCCATTGGTGATATTTTTCTTTCTTTTGGGGGTGGTGCTTTGCTTTTAGGTGCAGTCTCATAGATCACTGGGGTTGGGTACACCCTTACAGGAACCTGTAGGTTTTTATTTTATTTTTTTTAAACAGTTTACAGTTCTACAAAATAACGAGGGTCCCTGTGAACTGGTGTAAAATAGGCCCAGAGAGGCTGTTGGGACTTTAATGCTTGTATTCCAAATACAGGACTTGTATTTGAATTGTCTTAGAATTGGAATACACTCACAGCAGTTTTAGTCCAATACCTGAGCAAATCTGAATTTGGGAAACTATTACAATAGAACCACAAGAAATCTGTCTTTTGGATCACTCGAGCCAAATATGTATATAATTAATATAGGGCACTGTGATATAGCCAAAACTGATATCTCAGTCGCTTTTATTCTTTTTTCCGTATTCAGTGTAGTATGTTTTTCCCCAATCCAAAGAAGCATCCTCTCAAGTAATAGTTATAAACAGCAGTATTTACATACCTAAACACTACCATCCAAAAGTTTGGAATCGGCTAGATTTAAAATTAATAAATAAAGACAGACATTCTCATTGTTAAAAACTTTCTGTTAGTCAAAGAATCCTGACAAAAGTATAGTTTCCACAAAAATGTTAAGCATTACAACTGTTTTCAACATAGATAGTAATAAGAAATGTTTCTTGAGCATCAAATCAGCATATTAGAATGATTTCTGAAGGATCATGAGACACTCAAGACTAGAGTAAAGGCTGCTGAAAATTCAGCTTCACCATCACAGGAATGAATTACAATGTAAAATAGAAAACATTTATTTTAAATTTTTAATAATATGTGGTAATGTTACTGTTTTACTGTATTTTCAAATGATCAAATAAATGATGAAATAAATACAGCCTTGGTGAGCAATGTCTTTAAAAAAAAACAAAAAAACTTTTAAACTTTTGAATGGTAGTTTATATAATCAGTGAAATCCTCGCAAATCATAACTATGTAATTTATAGCCCTAAATTTATGTAATAATTGCCTACCTTTCAGCATTACAATGATACTAGCTTAATTATTACATTTTTAAATAACTAATCCTGCGTTCTACATGTTTATCTGTAGCGTGTCTCAAGTCTGTTCATACTTACGGCAATTTTGTCTCTGGAGTTCGCCACTCTAACCAAGTGATTGATGCACCACAAAATCTCCAAATAGCCTGTTGGCACACAAGCATCATCAAGTGCTGTAATTTCTGTCAATTGCAATCAGCGTATCAGTTTGGCCATTTAAACCCAAGATTTGGATCCCTCCATCATTTCCATCAACATTTCCTAGAATCATTCCTGATTTATCTTCTCCTGTGTTTCATACTGTGTCTCACACAAACATGCTTTTTCCTGAGTGGTTGGCAGTTGGAGCTTGGTGGGATCTCACAAGCTGCTCTCCTCCTCTCTCCATTCAAGGACTCTGCATCCACGGATGACATGTGGTAGCCCCGCCCCTTTAAACACTGCACAGAGTTTACAACCCTTCAGAACCCTGCACAACAACCTTTCCTACAGGACCCGGCACCAGAACCCTGCACAAGAACCCTCAACTACTACAGAACCTGCACAAGAACCTACCACAGCCCAGCTCAGCTGCTCTGGACTGTTCGGTGGAAGAAGAGGAAGGGAATGAGGGCTCCCTCCCCTTGTTCACATAACGTTCCCTCTCAGTGCTAGGCAATGGTACCTTCTGGAAATTTTCTGCATACTCTTCTGTCCCGAATCACTCTTTTCCCAAATCCTTTTATCCTTAACATCACCCTCTTAAAAAAATCCAACACTTATTTCCATTTAAATCTTTTTTTTTTTTTGGTGTAATTAATTTGATTCACATTTCCTTGTGTGTTTGTCTAGTTCAGCTTTTATTTCTGTGAAGTGCAATTGTCTTGTACAAAGAAAAGCCTGTATCAAATGCAGCTTTAGTTTTAAGTTTATAAAAAAAGAAAAGAAAAAAAGGCACACCTTTATTGCCCTGCCTGCTTTTGTTTCCTCTCCAACCGCTAAAGCCCAACACATCTGCCTCTCATCTACTTTCCTTTCACGTCTTTGTTTTTTTCCTTTTTTAAACAAAATATAACTTTTTGTATTGTTACTTTTTAAGTGAAACGGGTAAATGATATGGGCTCACAGCACAGTACAGTAAGCTTTTTTGTAAATCTCACAGCACGGATGACAGTAATCGTTATGTTCTCTCAGTACTACTGTTTTTCTTTTTCTGGTGGGGTGGGTCTTTTATTTTCGCCCTTTGTTTTTATTTTTATTTTCAGAGGAAACCGCTTGAACTTAAACTAAGCTGAAATTGTGTGCGTGATTGTGTGTGAGAGAATGAGTGAGTCTTATGAGAAATCAAAGGTTTGCGTTGTGTGTGTGTGTGTGTGTGTGTGTGTGTAAGAGGATGCATGTTTGATCCACCAAACTATTTCCATAGTGCAAATTTTGTGTGTGATTCTGTTACCTGATGCGCCAACCCTGATTCTCTCTCTTATCATCAACACTAGGACTCTACAGTGTTCTGCACTACTGCAGCTTCTTGATTTGTTTTAAGTTGGTCTAGGAGCATTTTAAAGGATCTCCTGCACTTGCTGGAAAAAAGTAATTGTTAAGAAGCACTCAGAACTGGGACAAGCCCTATGAAGTGCGTTTATGTGTGTGTTTGGTTGTTAGTGCATATGGTCTGAATGGATGTGTGAGATTGCATGTTTATTGTGCTTAAAATTATGTGGGTTTTAATGGGGATATTTAGGCTTTTGACACAAATATATAAGGCTTTAGCTATAGTGCTCGATCACCCATCTGCACTGCTGAGAGAGTGATGAGTGAATGCTTTCTGAGATTAACACTCAACTCAGATTTTTCTTCTACTTTAACCATTCGCTTCATCTCGTGTTGATTTATGTTATCTGTTATATGTTTCTCTCTTTTTTTTGGATGAGGTGATTTCTATCTCTCTCTCTCTCTTTTCAAAGAACAAATACAGTGTGATCCAGTGAGCTGGCCTGGTTTAGGCCAGAGCCTGCATGTGTTCCTCTGATCAATAGGGAGCGCAACAGAGTACTGTTTGCTGCTAAAGTGTGTGATTGAATCATTCGTTCATTCATTTGAATGCTCTTAGTTAATATTCTCCCACACCTTTTCCCCCAGTGCTGTATGTACCATAGTTCTGAATTAATTTAATTGTATTTCTTTCAGAGAGATTGTCACTTGTTCATTTGTCCTGATTATCTGAAAGGTGACACGGTAAAATCACCACCTTCGTCCTTACCTTCCCAAACTAAATTTTATGTATGGAATAGATTATATGAACAGGAATTCCCTTGCATCTTATAAATATAAGTTAGCTTTTTTGTCTAATCCTGTGTATTTGCATACTGAAAAAAGGGTAGGTAAAAAGATCACTACTTTGAGTCTTTTTCATGAACCTCACGGGGTGATTTATTAAACTAATATTGTAACAAAATGACAATCTAACAGTGTATAGCTAATGTTAACAGAAAAATCTCCCTGTATCCTCTATGCTTTTGGCTTGTGTTATAACACGGGCATAAAGATAGTTGTGTTTGTGTGTGGAATGGTGAGCTGTGTGTTTTCCCCAGTGGAAGCTGGAATGTTGTGTAATAGGAGATTCACGAAATGAATCTAAAATTAACAGGATGTTTTAGGATGGTCTTAGAGGCCAGGATATGTTCATGTGTCTTTAAGCTTTTTTGGATCCGCAAAGCTACGTGGAATCACTTTAGGAATGTAGTCACGAGGAACGACGACTCTTAATAGGATTCTGTTGGCTTGCTTAACCCTCAGTTTGGTCTTATACGGGCTTAAAAATCACTTGTATGAAAATTAACAAATTATGTGACTTGTTTTGAAAAAAGCATTTTGTTGTATGCAGTTTTGAGATTCTTGGACTGCTATTACACAGATTCTCCTTCTTTGTTTGTAAGACTTCCAGATGTTTTTTAGATGGGGGGGGGGGGGGGGGGGGTGAAAACACCATGTTTTTTTTTTTTT
>NW_015554073.1:1055772-1090259 GCF_001515605.1 Sinocyclocheilus anshuiensis
AATGGTCATAAGCACAGGTCTATTAAGTGAGGAGAGGTTATGGCTTACAGTGAAACAAACAAGCCCAGTTAAAGATGATAGAGATGTTTTTGAATGTGTTTTTACTGTTGACAAGGGCATTTTGCAAGGAATTGAAATGACACATGAACCGTCGCATTTGTTAATTGCGCATAGATATTTTGCTAAATATGCGTCTCAAACCGTGATGCCCTGTATTTTAGGTTTATGCTCTGAAATCCTATTTCCGTGGTCTCTAGCTCTGTAGTGTTAGCTCGGTAGCTCATTTCAGTTGAAATTATCCGGACCTGCCTTCTAATGTATAAACCAAGTGATTAATGCAGCCTTAATGCCTCCTGCAAAACCCCACCCCCAAACCCTTGGGCTTTACTAGTATATTACAGAGCTCTGTATGCAAACACACCACAATTTTGTGCTAAAGGGAACTAAATTTTATAGCATGGTGTGTAATTGTGGTTCGGCCTCACACGTTCTCATAGACACACTTATGGTATTTTACTCTGGTGAAATCCCACCTCCTACCCCAACAGGATTATTTTTGCTGATTTCAGTCATCTGCTGTCCTCATAAGCTAAGCTATTTTTGTTAAACAATTTATATGTATATTTGTATTCATTTATAAATATGTACACAAAATGAAGTGAATAATCAAGGATAATCTCTCCTCCCTGTAACCCACTGTGACCCACTGGTCGTCCTCTAACTGTTCCACTGTCCATTTTTGTTGTTTTAATCTTTTCAGACTGGAAATAAACCTATTTTATTTGAAAAAAAAAAAAGATTGTGTAATTGTTTTTTATGTTGCCTTTTCTACAAGAAGGATTGTTGTTTTTTTAATTTTATGTTGCCTTTTCTACAAGAAGGGCTGTTGTTTTATGTTGTTTTGATGATACATAATTAAATATTATGAAATGACAGCTCACAATGAAAGAAGGATATGCTAAATAGAAGTTCTACAAACATCTGTTATATTTTGCCTATTTTAAAAGCAGTGCTTGGAAATTATACACAAGAATTAATACTTCATCAAGGATGCATCATCAAAAATGATCAATGCAATTGATCTAAAGTGACAGTAAAGATATTTAAAATATTGCTGTTTCAAATAAATTCTGTTCTTAAACTTTATTTATCAAAGAATACTGGAAAAAAAATGTAGCATGGTTTCAAAAATATTAAGCAGGACAACTGTTTTCAACATTGATAATAACGAGAAATGTTTGAGCACAATATCAGCATGTTAATTTCTGAAGTATCAAGTGACACTGAAGACTGGAGAAATGGCTGCTGAAAATTCAGCTTTGCCTTCACAGGAATAAATTACATTTTAAAATATTTTTAAATATACCGTTATTCTTAATTGTAATCATTTCACAATATTATTGTTTTTACTGCAATATTATTGATCAAATAAATGCAAGCCTTGGTGAACATCTTTTTTAGGGACCTCTTTCAAAAACATAACCCTTTCTTCTGTTTTGCAAATCTTTACATTGACCACCAGTATGGTCTAAAATTTGTGCTTAGAAGCTGCAGTTAATTTTGTTACTATTACTAGTGCTTTTGGGGTTTCTGAGACCCATAATCTAAAGTAAATGTAAAAGCAGATTTTAATGTAAAAAAAAAAGATTTAAGGTGGATTTGGCCTCTTGTTTCTGAAGGGAGGGCCAATAAAAAAAATCAAGAAAGATGGCTTCAGATGAAATTCAGTTTCAGATGTAGGAAAAAGTGCTCCAATTTATTTAAAATATACTGTTTACTTTCATTTTGGAGCAACGGAGACCCTAAATATGAGTCATATAATGCTCACAGCATTTCGGTCACAGTGATATTTTCCCCTTACTTAGGAACCAGCTACGTGATTTATTATAGCCTGACCACAGTGTCCTTGAAGTTATTAAAACACTTTTAATTTTAGAGTTGAATGGCTGGTCTCTATTTAACAGATTTTTCATTTACCTTTCATATGTTGATGAATTTGTAATACGAGTATTGATGTCTCATTTTGACATCAGTCGTAAAATGGGAAGCAAATGTACATCTTTTGTGCAAAATCTTTTGCACTTTACAGTGGTAAATTAAAAAGGGGGTTGGTAGTAGAAAGATGGGCGAGAACTCTTAAAGTTTGCTTTTTTTAATTATGAAAGAGAGACACTTTTTTGCATTTCAGAAAAAGGAGTTTCGCTTCTCAGGCAAACTTTTAATTGTAGTCACTCTTATCACATTCAGTGTTCCTATTTGGGTGATGTCAGTCCATCTATTTTATAGATCTGAAAAGCTCTACTTTAACTATTTTGTCTTTAAGCAGCCAGGTGGGGGCAGTGTGAGTTGGATAAAAGGAAGTGACTATGAAGTGGGGGGCCACTGTCAAAACCAGTTTAGAATGAAGAGACTATGAAGTGAAGCCACTGTTAAAACCAAAGTCAGTCAAGAACAGACTACTTAAAATTAAATAGCTACACTCATAAAAATAAAGGAGCTTCACGATGACATAGAAGAACCTTTTTGTCTAAATGGTTCCATAAAGAACCTTTAACATCTGAAGAACCTTTCTGTTTGACAGAAGGTTCTTTGTGGCGAAAGAAGTTTCTTCAGATTACAAAAAGGTAAGAAAGAGATGGTTCTTTAAAGAACCTTTGACTGAATGATTCTTTGTGCAACCAAAAATGGTTCTTCTATGGCATCGCTTGAAGAACCTTTTGAAGCACCTTTATTTTTAAGTGTACAGCAAAATGGAAGTGGATTAATGTCTGATCCTCTCAAATCTAGTCTAAAGTATCCATAAATCTAACTCTGATAAAATGTCATTTTGTACCAGTGAATGCTGCTAAGGTAGATATTGAGTGGTAAATGCAAACATTCACCTAGGATCTACAAGACAGAAGTGTATTTAAGAGATAGTTTACTCAAAAATGAAAATTCTTTCACCATTTACTCACCGTTATGTCATCCCAAATCTGTTTGACATTCTTTTTTCTTTTTTTCTGTGGAATGCAAAAGAAGATTTTTTGAGAAATCTTTCAAAAGTTTTTTCAAACTGTTTGGTTTCCAAAATATCTTCATGTTCTGTAGAAAGAAAAAAATCATACAGGTTTGGAATAAGTACAGCAACAATACAGCATGGCCTCAAGTGCCGTATTGCTTTTTTCACAAAATGATTAAGGAGATGTAACGTGTTTTAACAGTTTTATTAAGCTAATTCATTGTCACTTTATTGACCAACCAGAATTCTAGAAAACAACTGTTTTAGATAGCAGGTTAAGGGCTTGTATGTTCAAATGTGAACTCTTTGACAGTTGGGGTTTGAAATCATGAATATTCTCTCAACATTCCATGATCTGACTGGAATATGTGACTTTTAAAGATTTTAAATCAATCACATGCTGAATGTTTAAGTGGTTACAGAGGAAAACCTGGCCATCTTACTCTAAACAACAGATGGTCACACACTACCAGACTTTCAATCATTCTGAACACAACAACCTTGCACAGAACAGGCACATGACAGTTGAAAAACAAGTGTTGTAAATGTTTGATATCCTCAAACATAATCATAATCTAAAAATAATCATAGTCTATACCCATCATACTCTACACAATTATCTCTGAAATCTGTCACTCAGACTGGGCAAAATTTGCAGCAACCAAAAATGGTTCTTCTATGGCATCGCTTGAAGAACCTTTTGAAGCACCTTTATTTTTAAGTGTACAGCAAAATGGAAGTGGATTAATGTCTGATCCTCTCAAATCTAGTCTAAAGTATCCATAAATCTAACTCTGATAAAATGTCATTTTGTACCAGTGAATGCTGCTAAGGTAGATATTGAGTGGTAAATGCAAACATTCACCTAGGATCTACAAGACAGAAGTGTATTTAAGAGATAGTTTACTCAAAAATGAAAATTCTTTCACCATTTACTCACCGTTATGTCATCCCAAATCTGTTTGACATTCTTTTTTCTTTTTTTCTGTGGAATGCAAAAGAAGATTTTTTGAGAAATCTTTCAAAAGTTTTTTCAAACTGTTTGGTTTCCAAAATATCTTCATGTTCTGTAGAAAGAAAAAAATCATACAGGTTTGGAATAAGTACAGCAACAATACAGCATGGCCTCAAGTGCCGTATTGCTTTTTTCACAAAATGATTAAGGAGATGTAACGTGTTTTAACAGTTTTATTAAGCTAATTCATTGTCACTTTATTGACCAACCAGAATTCTAGAAAACAACTGTTTTAGATAGCAGGTTAAGGGCTTGTATGTTCAAATGTGAACTCTTTGACAGTTGGGGTTTGAAATCATGAATATTCTCTCAACATTCCATGATCTGACTGGAATATGTGACTTTTAAAGATTTTAAATCAATCACATGCTGAATGTTTAAGTGGTTACAGAGGAAAACCTGGCCATCTTACTCTAAACAACAGATGGTCACACACTACCAGACTTTCAATCATTCTGAACACAACAACCTTGCACAGAACAGGCACATGACAGTTGAAAAACAAGTGTTGTAAATGTTTGATATCCTCAAACATAATCATAATCTAAAAATAATCATAGTCTATACCCATCATACTCTACACAATTATCTCTGAAATCTGTCACTCAGACTGGGCAAAATTTGCAGGCGGGCTCTGACGTTTGGCATCTAGTGTCTTTAAACCAGGCAATCTGTACATGTAGTGTCATGTAGTGTAGTACTATGCTGAGAAGAGAAGTTTTCAATGCGTGTATACAGCATTTTTATTCACAATATAATTATAGACAGCTGTAGATTGCAGAAAATGAAACTGCAATGATGACTATTCGCCACAGAGGGGGTTACAGCCTCCCTGTTTGGCACAACTGTGTGTTTTTTCTCTCTTGGAGGACTTTTCAGGCCTGTTGACCCGATGCAGTCTGTCCTCTTATTGTTTTTCCTGTTATACTGTATGTTAGGGCTGGGTTTTGACACAAATTTCACGATTCGATTCGATTCTCATTCACAAGCTTTCAATTCGATTCGATTCGATTACCGATTCGATTCAATGTCGATTATTTTGGATATATATCAGGTACAGTACTTGCCAGATGTTCTCAAGGAAAAAAAAATCTCTCAACTAATGCTGTAATATATACATGAGAGTCATCTGGTACTACATTACTATAATATTGAAAGTTAAAATTGACTGATTTGTAAGCTATAGCTTAATAAGTTTTTTAAATAATAAAGTTACAATTACATAATAATATTTTTACTTCAGTTCGTTTTTGTTAACATTTAAATGGTGGCTGTCATAAAAAAATCATAAATTGATGGATTTCTTCAAACAGAAATTAAACATAAGAACAGTAAAAATTATAATTAATATGTTATATTGTGCATATATTTAGCAAAATGCCCCTCTACAGTTTATTTTTCTGGCTGACTAATGAGTTTATGGTCACCGAATATGTTTGTTTCTGAGGTAAATGTGACGTTAAGTGACATTGTTTACAAGACTTTAGGCTATTCATGTCTTTGCGCGGATGAAACACTGATTGAGCGATTACATGAGACAGGATACGGCTTGTAAAGTTGTACTCTTTCTTTTAACTTACCTTAGGATATTTAGTCATGTTTATTTTGTGCTGAAACTGGTATTAATATGGAGGAGATGATTAGTTCACGTGCGCCTCGCGCTGCTGCGTCTGTTGAACTGAGGCGCTGCAGGGTCGCCGTGATTTTGCCAAGTAAGACATGTTCCTGGATCAACATCTTTTGTTGATCCTGGATCAACATTACTGTCCAAAAATACAGACTTAACCCAATCCCTACCCCTAAACCTAACCTTACCCATAATTTATTCCTAAAATCAGAGGGAAATGATAGCTGATTAACAAGGGTGTAGAAGCACCTAATCCTGATTGTAAGCCTAAAACTGACATGTCCTGAAAAGTTATCTCTCAATTCTGATTGGTTGATTGGAATGATGTTCCTGGATCAACAAGGATGTTGACCCAGGAACATGTTGTAGGCTACTTGGTCAAATCACGCTCACCGGCGCTACAGCGATCTGTCACTCCACATTAAACAGCGCCAAAACGGCATTTATTGTTTAAATACTGCAATACAATGGATAGCCCTACTGTATGTGCATGAGTATGTTTGCAAGGAAGAGTTGTATCCCTCTGCTGCAGCTGCACGGATTCATCACAGTCATACAAAACAGCTCAGCCAGCCGATAAGAGACAGATAATATTGACTCTGCTATTACACTTCTGTTCTCTTTTGTGTCTCTTCTTTCATATTCTCTCATGCTTCTCTCAACAGTTAGCCTATCGCTCTATTTTGCTGTACGCAGTGTGTGTATTTCTCTTTCTTCCTCTGTCATTCTCAGTCACTGAAGAGCACTGCTGTGTGAAACAATGTAGTGAAATTAGCTCTTTTTGTTTAAACCTTATTAAAAGCTCTTGGGTGTGTTTTTAACTTACTCTGTATAGATTTGAGTTTTGGGATGTACATTTCTCTTCCAGCCAGTGTTTTTTATTTGTATGTATTTGCTTTGACTGGGTGCTGAGTTTGTATTTGAACCCTTAGCATGCTCTGTTGTGCTCTTCTCAAAATGGCATGTGCATTTCTGTAGTCAATTCTCTCTATTCTTCTCCTCCAGGATCCAGACATCCTTTTCTTCAGAGGTTTCAGCTAGATGCAGCACAAGTCCTCTTTTCTTCTTTCTCCTTTTCTCCTTACTTCTCTCCTTTGGTCTGTTTATGCCTTTAATACTTATGCTTTTTAGAGATGATAACTTTAGAAGATCTTGAGAATGAGCATCCTGTTGTTTAGCACTCGCACAGGTAGTTTTGCATCTCTGTGATGGTTGTTTTTAGGATATTGCTTAATTTTAGCCTCGCTGAATATATCATATTCTTTCAGGAAGATATACATATATGTGACCCTGGACCACAAAACCAGTCATAAGGGTCCATTTTTTGAAGCTGAATAAATAAGATTTCCATTGATGTATGGTTTATTAGGATAGGACACTATTTGGTCGAGATACAACTATTTGAAAATCTGGAATCTGACAGTGCAAAAAAATCTAAATATTGAGAAAATCACCTTTAAAGTTGTCCAGATTAAGTCCTTAGCAATGCATATTACTAATCAAAAATTAAGTTTTGATATATTTACGGTAGGACATTTACAAAATATCTTGATGGAACATGATCTTTACTTAATATCCTAATGATTTTTGGCATAAAAGAAAACTCGATAATTTTGACCCATACAATGTTTTTTTGACTATTGCTACAAATATACCCCAGCGACTTAAGACCAGGTCCAGGGTCACATATGTACTAGCTATCAGAATTTTGGGGTGAGCAAGTTTTTTAATTGTTTTTGAAAGAAGTCTCCTATGCTCAACAAGATAATGTATTTTATCAACAATACAGTAAAGACAGTACAATTAAGAAGTATTACAATTTAAAATAACTTTTTTCTATTTTAAGCATAATTTAAAATGTAATTTATTCCTGTGTAATTTATTCCTTATTTGGTGCTCAAGAAATATTTTGTATTATTATTAATGTTAAAAACAGTTGTCCTGCTTAATATTTTTGTGGAAACTGTTACATTTTTTTATGATTCTTTGATGAATGGAAAGTTCAAAAGAACAGTATATATTTGAGAAAATGTAATGGATCCTTGTTAAATAAAACTATTCATTTCTTTCAAAAAAAATCTTACTGACCCCAAACTTTTGAACAGTATAGTGTATATATCATTTTCCACCAGAAGTGACTGTCTTCATGTAAAACAAATAGTAAATTCTTAAACCATTCTAAATGATAAAAGGCATTGTTTCATGGTACACATACCATGATGTGTACCATGAAAACAACAGAAGGTCCTCTTTATAATGATTTACCCTCTCTATGAAGTGTGGAGCAGCCCTCTTATTGCATCTACGATGCAATAAGTATCCATAAATCAAGGAACAATGATGCCTAGACCATGAAACAAGGTCGACAGGCAGAGTACTACTGAGTTTGATAGCAGGCAGTAGTTGTGATGCTGCTTTGTGTTGTTGTTGTAATGAGAGCACCACAGTTCCTAACCATCAGAGAAGAGACATGGGGCTTCTGAAGGGACCAGTCCACAGTGAAACTCTTCAGAGAGCTTTTCATTGGTGCTGATGGTACTGATTACCTCAGAGGGATTCAGTTACTTTACAACGAACCAGGTTGGCCACAGACGGATCCAGCTGTGTGATTTTATAACTCCGCTAGAGCAGTGTATAGCCGTCATGTTGATTCAGGTTTTTTGTTCCTTTCTAAACTCAAGGTGCAGGTGGAGACACACACTGTTCCAGTTTCTCATATAAGTCATATTCTGATTTGAATGCCACTGATTTTTGAGACATGGGACAAAATGTACTTGACCTGCCATTAGATTATAAAGAAAAAGTAATAGTGTGTGTAGTTCAACATCACACAGACTTGATGTCTTTATATTTATATATTTAAATCATTTTAAGTAATTGCAGTCATATTTCACTCAATTTTCCGTCACAACTGTTAAATGTTTTGCAAATTGTAAAGTTTTTGGTCCCACTTTATATTAAGTGGCCTTAACTACTATGTACTTACATTTAAATTAATCATTTGGTACAATGCAGTTATTGTGTACATACATGTTTTTACATTGTACTTATATTTTAAAAATACCTGCATGTAATTACATCTGTAATTACATTTATAATTACACTGTTGACTCATCCCTTACACCTTAACCTACCCTTAAACCTACCCATTCTACCAAACCTGTCCCTAACCTTACCCATATCCCACCTCAATAGCAGCAAAAGTGTTTTGCAATACAATATGAACACAATAAGTACATTGTACTTATTTTTTGATGTAAGTCCATATTAGTTAAGGCCACTTAATATAAAGTGGGATCGGGATTTTAAAATAATTTCCTTAATTTTAAAAGGTCCTTAATGTTTTGCAACCCTGAACTAAACTGGCTACTGTTTTTAATACATTTATTAATGTATAATAACAAAAATATGGTGCAGTTGTCTGACTGCTGGTCAGCCTCAATTCTTCAATTTATTGAAGTGAATGCTATAGATTTATCAATATTTATGATAATATTTGACTATTTTGGACTATTTTATTCTGAAATACTTGATCCATATTAAATGATGTGAAAAAGCACTCTTTGTGTGAAAACTGATTGCAACAAAATACATCTAAACATGTTGAACAAAATTGAAAATATTTATTTGTTTTGCTTTATTTGTTTTTCCCATGTCTCAAGAATCGGTGAAGTTATGACTTCGATTTACATCGTCAGAGCTACTAGATTTTCTAGACCTTCTGTATGGTGCTGAATATTTAAAACAACCTAATAAAGATTTTAAAAACAGCATCCTGTCACAATATTGTTTATTGTGTGTCTTCCTGACTATATTGAATTACACAAACAAAAGTCATAGAAGTCATATTAGGTAGATAGAGATCCATAAGGTAACAACTGCACATATTCTGTTTTTTACAGTACACACACACACTCACTCACTCTCAGGGTGAATGTGATTCTCAGTAAAGGTCACTGTTCTGTGTTACTGACACCCTGAGGTGTGAAGTTCCCTCATCGTGGCATTTCAAGTCAGACACCATTTATCAGCTCTCAGCTGCAGATTAAAGTGGCATCTTATGCTTGATGACTGTAGGAAAGTGTCTCTCACAAGAGCAAAGACAGAATATGAGCGAGACTGTGTTATTAAATTAACTTTCATATATTTTGGTGTGACTCATAATGCCTCTTGATTCATACATTTTGCTGGATTTTGTAAGAGACTGCCTACCCCTCTCCTTCTCTCTGTCTGTCTTTTTTTTTTCTGTTGTTGAACAGGTGCCACTTTGACCAGCGACAATGGTGCTTTACGTTTGTCTTTCAGTTGCACAGTGGGATGTCTTCTGCTTCCGTTTGCCATTTGGAAGAAGGGATGTGGCAGAGGGAAGGAAAAAAATAGAGGGAGAGATTATTTGGCAAATCACCCTTGTTGATTTGGCAACATACACAAGAGCGTAAGGGCTTGTTGGTAAATATGTAAATGGTGCACTGTGAAGACATCCTGCCTGGCACGATTTTTGAGCCAACAGAGACACAAAGACGTAATTCAGAAAATAACTGCAAGGAAGTAAAAATAAGAAGAGAGGGCAACATTTACAGATGAATGACACTGTATGGATTGCAGATAGAATGTTCGTAACATAAACTGGCAAAATTATCAATTTAGATGCAATTAGATATAATTTGTATTGGTATTATACTTAGGCTATTTTAAAACAAAAATAGTTCATTCTCATAATGCACGTGAAGTGAACCTGCTAGATTTCTCACTTTAATAAGCTATATTAATAATTAGTCTTTTAGCTGATGCTTTTTCTAAAGGCACTTAATAACTAACAGAAGTGAAAGTTTGACTTAAAATGTAATAGTAGTGACATTAAAAACCCTCTTATGTTTGGAGTTCAAGATATAATTTGTAATATTAATCAAGTATCTGACTACCTTCCTGCTCTGCATAATGAAACAGAAATTTAATCACTGAATGGGAGAACTTTTGTGGGTACATTTTGTGGTCCTGTGATCTACTGCATAATGTAATATATTTAAGAAGCACCCATCCTATACCACTTCATGTGACTGAGAGATGCATAAGAAAATGGGTAAGCTTATTATCAATAATTTCTGAAACTTTTTCCATTGTCAGGGTAAGTTTCCTACATAGCAGCTAAAATAATTGGTTAAAGCAAATTTGTATGGCTCTAAAACATGTCATGTATAAAATGATGTGAATAATTTTGTCTAACAATGACCATGGATTATTAAATGACATATTTGAGAAGCCAGTAATAATGCTTTCCCCACTGAGTCATTTTGGATGTGAGCTTGTGGGGCAAGTTGTGTCACTGGGCCACTTTTTTGATAAGTAGCTTACCTCCTGTATGTTAGTAAAGTTTTATTTCAGGTTAATATAATTTTCAGTCCGGGCTGGATGTAGTTCATATGAAGACAGTCGGTCACGTGACAGGAATGACCCATAACGCTCTTTTTACTTGTCATCTCTGTTTCCAGAGCATGCAGGTGAAGGACGCGCGTTCATTAAAGTCACCTGGCACGCTGTTTGCCTGGCCCTATAGATTTAGCTGTATTGTTAATATAGATTGCTTATTAAATATACTTTTCAGCACTGGAGATCTCACTGAAACGGTCTCTCAAAACCCTGTTGTTTTGGTTTAATCGGTAGGCAAATACTATAAAATTTTAATTCAATAGAACAGGGCAGCAATTATTTCAGGTTGTGACTTTAATGGATCCAGATTGACAGAGCAAAGACTGCTAGATAAGAGGAGGTCAACACAACTTCACCTTCAATTCAGCAACTTTAAATGTGAATTTTTAGAATATGTTCTCATAGTCAAAGGTGATTTAATTAGCCTGCTGGGAATAATTCACAGCAGCCAGCGCTTTGGCTTTTCACTTTGGAATGTTTGGTGAGGCCGGAATATTGGGGGGGGGGAATATTAATGTTGTTAATTCTTCTGGTATATTCACGAAGAAGCAGATTAATTATTCATTTAGAAAAATAATATTTTAGAAAGATGTATTTCAAATTGAAACCCTTTTACCAGCTCGTAAGTCTGATTTAATAATGAAAGTTTGTTAAAAATTAGTTGAATACTTCAGTTTAAATCACTCTGACCTTTTTAATTACTTTTTAGACACGATGTGGTTTTCTTCTTCTTCTCAATTTCGAAGCTTTTTCAACTTTTCCAGAAACATCAAATTGAAAAAAACAGAACATTAAGAATAAAAACGAAGTGTTAAATTATTTGTTTTATTTGTATTTTCTACTCAGTGCAGTCACTGAAATCACCATAAAATCTAAAAATATACATTTTAAACGGAGGTAATAGCAGAAATCTCCGCCGCTCACGACACGTTCTAAATGGACGGCACGACCCAACTGAAACATTTTAATAAGTGGCAAAGACAGATTTGTTTCTTGTTTCTTGTCAGGCCTCATTCTAGTGTTCCCATGCGTGGCCGGTTCGAGTGGCCCGCTATTGTCCCACAGCAGCCCGGAGGGAGGAAGCGCTACTTTGGGTGGTCTGACAGACCCCCGCGACTCACAATAGCGCGGTGCCCAATTATGAAGAGGACGTTTTTCTACTTGAAGGTTGTTGATTTACGGCTCGCAGTTCAACCGCCTCCAATTACCATTCTGAGTGAAGCAGACATACACATTCAAAATACTTCCCGTATTCAAGTATGAAGAGTGAAAGCCCAGTTTGTTGTTAAGGTAAGAAATAATGTTTTAGATAAATTTGTTGCATATCCGTTGTTGCATAATAATTGTATTTGTCTGTTAAATCATTTAATTTGACCGTATATATTGGGCCCCTGTGAATTTAGTTATGAAGAGGTTTCTTTGGTGAACATTTTTAGCAGATCTACATTCAGCAGATCTGTCAGGCCTGGCCAGGCTTTACAGTAGAATAAGTGCTAATAATGGCAAACGGATAGGCTATGAGAGGTTCTTGTCAAAATGATAATGAATCGTTTTGATGGCCATCTATCTCCAAAACACCGTCAATGTAGCCTCTTCTCTTTGACTGAATCTTTTTGACGATGATTAAAATGACTTTTATTAACCTAATTATTTTGTCGTTACTTCTTATTAGAGGTAAATTCTACTCATCTGTTTTATTTTTTTTCCCTCGGTTTGTTGACAACTTGATATTTTTGTTGTTGTTTTTTTCTGTTCTTTGTTAAGGTTAATGTTTTTAACATTAACTTTATTAAGTTAATGGTTTTCTCTTTATTATTTCAGTTTACTTGTAGTGTGGCCTAATTGTTTATATATACAATTTATAAATGTGCAGACAGATTTAGTCTCAGAAGGTCGAGCAGATTTAAATGTAATAACATATTTTATGGCAATATTATTTAACACGCATGACAAACTAATTTGACCAAATTATGTACATTTTATATAGCTACAACTCATGAAGCAACAATATTTTAAAGGTAAATAGCATTTCTTACGAATATTGCTTTAAATGCTCAAGACAGTACATGCAAATCTAAATAATTTCTGTATAGGCTACCTTTTAGAACCCAGAAGTCATCTTGTCAGTTTTATGGAGTTTTTTGACTCACTGATGAATTCTTTCCTTAAGTTATGTATAGTTTACTCTGGCATATTTTACTCGGTGGTTTAGATTACCCTGATGAATTTTACCATGAACTTTAGGGTTGTCATAATGTCAGGTGTGGTTGGCAAAGAAGAAGCAGGTCGAAGCAGGTTCAGATCTAATCTCACTAATTACGCCGTCTTCGTTGTAAAACTCTGAAACAACATAAACATGACGGGAATGTTAGGGATTAAATCTGTCTTGGAATCCCCAGATAACAACAATGACAAATTATTCCCATTTTAGACCCTTAATGTGTTAAAATCATCTTATCACCAACGCAGAGCACAACATAAAGATTTTCTTCTCCATTGTGAGCATTCAGGTGCCTCAGAAATAACTGTAGTAAATATTTGTTATGGATCCAAAACAGAAGGCATTTTTAATGTAATGGATAAAAACATCTCTCAGCCATGCTCTGTTAAAATGTCTTCAGCAGCCTTTATTAAAGGCCCATAACTGACCATACTGTCATTTATAGCTTTGCTTCTACGCTGAGTGGCCTTCACCTCAGAAACATTCCTTTCATCGCCGTGTATGCCGTCTCTGTTATGTACTTCCCTGGTATGTATCTGCGTGGGTCACTGCTCAAAATGACAGCAAATCTAAAATGAAACCGTATTCTGGTGCGGACAGTCAAGGTCAGAAGCCGCAGCGAAGAGCATGAATACTTACGTCAGAAAGGTTAGGAGAAACAGAAAGTCTGACATTATTTTCCAGAGGTTTACTTGTTTCTAAGAGTCCAGATGGACTTTTTTCTTGAATAAAACGTGGTTGTTCTGCTACAAGCCACTGACATTCCTATGCAAAGGCATCGACCCTGTATACAGGAAGGAATAGTAAGATCTCTCCACGCTATTTATACTCTGTCCTTTCACCAGAACTGAAGGTGATGGTTCTTCAAGAGACTGGTTGAGTATTTTTATTCGATAAATGTGAATCATATAGGCTAGCCTATTCAACATATTTGTTCCTCCTGAAACTATACAAGCATCGTTGAAATTCTTCAAGTGTCTGTTTATGTACACGCGATTATGTGGGTTGAGATTTCAGAACAGTAAAACGCGCTCGACTAAGTTGTGCTGATTCGCACCATCTGATCTCGAGGTGTGTGTATATATTTCCTTTTTGTCACAGAACGCTTTATTCTGAAAAAGCATCACCCACACACACACATAAGGAAGCATCCTCATCTGTTCCGCGGTATTTGCCTTCACCTCCGTGTACGGAGAGCAGGTGGGGGAGTGGAGTGAGAGCGGGAGCAAAGTGAAAGAGTCTGTGAGCCTTTTAGAATGTTGTTAATTCTTCTGGTATATTCACGAAGAAGCAGATTAATTATTCATTTAGAAAAATAATATTTTAGAAAGATGTATTTCAAATTGAAACCCTTTTACCAGCTCGTAAGTCTGATTTAATAATGAAAGTTTGTTAAAAATTAGTTGAATACTTCAGTTTAAATCACTCTGACCTTTTTAATTACTTTTTAGACACGATGTGGTTTTCTTCTTCTTCTCAATTTCGAAGCTTTTTCAACTTTTCCAGAAACATCAAATTGAAAAAAACAGAACATTAAGAATAAAAACGAAGTGTTAAATTATTTGTTTTATTTGTATTTTCTACTCAGTGCAGTCACTGAAATCACCATAAAATCTAAAAATATACATTTTAAACGGAGGTAATAGCAGAAATCTCCGCCGCTCACGACACGTTCTAAATGGACGGCACGACCCAACTGAAACATTTTAATAAGTGGCAAAGACAGATTTGTTTCTTGTTTCTTGTCAGGCCTCATTCTAGTGTTCCCATGCGTGGCCGGTTCGAGTGGCCCGCTATTGTCCCACAGCAGCCCGGAGGGAGGAAGCGCTACTTTGGGTGGTCTGACAGACCCCCGCGACTCACAATAGCGCGGTGCCCAATTATGAAGAGGACGTTTTTCTACTTGAAGGTTGTTGATTTACGGCTCGCAGTTCAACCGCCTCCAATTACCATTCTGAGTGAAGCAGACATACACATTCAAAATACTTCCCGTATTCAAGTATGAAGAGTGAAAGCCCAGTTTGTTGTTAAGGTAAGAAATAATGTTTTAGATAAATTTGTTGCATATCCGTTGTTGCATAATAATTGTATTTGTCTGTTAAATCATTTAATTTGACCGTATATATTGGGCCCCTGTGAATTTAGTTATGAAGAGGTTTCTTTGGTGAACATTTTTAGCAGATCTACATTCAGCAGATCTGTCAGGCCTGGCCAGGCTTTACAGTAGAATAAGTGCTAATAATGGCAAACGGATAGGCTATGAGAGGTTCTTGTCAAAATGATAATGAATCGTTTTGATGGCCATCTATCTCCAAAACACCGTCAATGTAGCCTCTTCTCTTTGACTGAATCTTTTTGACGATGATTAAAATGACTTTTATTAACCTAATTATTTTGTCGTTACTTCTTATTAGAGGTAAATTCTACTCATCTGTTTTATTTTTTTTCCCTCGGTTTGTTGACAACTTGATATTTTTGTTGTTGTTTTTTTCTGTTCTTTGTTAAGGTTAATGTTTTTAACATTAACTTTATTAAGTTAATGGTTTTCTCTTTATTATTTCAGTTTACTTGTAGTGTGGCCTAATTGTTTATATATACAATTTATAAATGTGCAGACAGATTTAGTCTCAGAAGGTCGAGCAGATTTAAATGTAATAACATATTTTATGGCAATATTATTTAACACGCATGACAAACTAATTTGACCAAATTATGTACATTTTATATAGCTACAACTCATGAAGCAACAATATTTTAAAGGTAAATAGCATTTCTTACGAATATTGCTTTAAATGCTCAAGACAGTACATGCAAATCTAAATAATTTCTGTATAGGCTACCTTTTAGAACCCAGAAGTCATCTTGTCAGTTTTATGGAGTTTTTTGACTCACTGATGAATTCTTTCCTTAAGTTATGTATAGTTTACTCTGGCATATTTTACTCGGTGGTTTAGATTACCCTGATGAATTTTACCATGAACTTTAGGGTTGTCATAATGTCAGGTGTGGTTGGCAAAGAAGAAGCAGGTCGAAGCAGGTTCAGATCTAATCTCACTAATTACGCCGTCTTCGTTGTAAAACTCTGAAACAACATAAACATGACGGGAATGTTAGGGATTAAATCTGTCTTGGAATCCCCAGATAACAACAATGACAAATTATTCCCATTTTAGACCCTTAATGTGTTAAAATCATCTTATCACCAACGCAGAGCACAACATAAAGATTTTCTTCTCCATTGTGAGCATTCAGGTGCCTCAGAAATAACTGTAGTAAATATTTGTTATGGATCCAAAACAGAAGGCATTTTTAATGTAATGGATAAAAACATCTCTCAGCCATGCTCTGTTAAAATGTCTTCAGCAGCCTTTATTAAAGGCCCATAACTGACCATACTGTCATTTATAGCTTTGCTTCTACGCTGAGTGGCCTTCACCTCAGAAACATTCCTTTCATCGCCGTGTATGCCGTCTCTGTTATGTACTTCCCTGGTATGTATCTGCGTGGGTCACTGCTCAAAATGACAGCAAATCTAAAATGAAACCGTATTCTGGTGCGGACAGTCAAGGTCAGAAGCCGCAGCGAAGAGCATGAATACTTACGTCAGAAAGGTTAGGAGAAACAGAAAGTCTGACATTATTTTCCAGAGGTTTACTTGTTTCTAAGAGTCCAGATGGACTTTTTTCTTGAATAAAACGTGGTTGTTCTGCTACAAGCCACTGACATTCCTATGCAAAGGCATCGACCCTGTATACAGGAAGGAATAGTAAGATCTCTCCACGCTATTTATACTCTGTCCTTTCACCAGAACTGAAGGTGATGGTTCTTCAAGAGACTGGTTGAGTATTTTTATTCGATAAATGTGAATCATATAGGCTAGCCTATTCAACATATTTGTTCCTCCTGAAACTATACAAGCATCGTTGAAATTCTTCAAGTGTCTGTTTATGTACACGCGATTATGTGGGTTGAGATTTCAGAACAGTAAAACGCGCTCGACTAAGTTGTGCTGATTCGCACCATCTGATCTCGAGGTGTGTGTATATATTTCCTTTTTGTCACAGAACGCTTTATTCTGAAAAAGCATCACCCACACACACACATAAGGAAGCATCCTCATCTGTTCCGCGGTATTTGCCTTCACCTCCGTGTACGGAGAGCAGGTGGGGGAGTGAAGTGAGAGCGGGAGCAAAGTGAAAGAGTCTGTGAGCCTTAACAAGCTCCAAATAGAAAAAGAACATCATTTTCATTAGGCTGCCAGACAAAGGCAGAGGCCCCCGTGTTTTTGGGGAGGTCTGCTGTGTTTGTGCGTGTGTATGCGTGTGTTTCCTTGTGATATGCCTCTTCATATGATTGTGAGAGACTCTGTGTGTGAGTGTTTTTCAGGGACTGTCCTCTTTCCTGGCTGCTTTGTCTCTGTTGGTATTGTGCGTTGCTCAGAGAAAGGACTTCCTGGTCAATAGGGAGTAGAGTACCGTGAACTCGACAGCCCCCAAAACACTCCATGCACACACACACACAGACTCACTCAGACCCTTCTCAGCAGGTCGGGAAGCTGAGAGAGAGACGGCAGGATGGTGCATTTGTGGGGAGGACTTGTTGCTAGGTGACTGACAGACAAGTGCTCAAGTCAGGGCATGGTTTTTAAAGCTAAAACCTGTCTTTCTGAAATGTTTTACTGATTGAATAGATTCACAGGAAAACGTAGAATCAAATCATTTGTTACTGAAATGCTTGATTCTGAATGAAAGCTCAATCTCTATTCACATATTTGTGTATAATGTATAGAATTGACCTTTGTCCCAGGCAAACTGTTACCTCTATTGATGTGCTAGTTTCATATTTCCAGATTCTTCATGAATTTTGTTTGTGTTTGTAGATCTTTTTATAAATCAATCTTTTTTCCATGCACTAGTGTTAACTGTAGTTAATAATAACAAAGAGTGGCACTAAACAGATCAGCAAGCTCATATGAAGCCACAGCATGAACAAGTTTTTGTTTTAGAGAGATAGTTGTCTGCATTCCTGTCTTTGTGGTCCAAGTCGCTACCCTAGCTTTCAAAAGTTCGGGGTTGGAAGTATTTATTTAATGTTTTTGAAAGAAGTCTTTTATGCTCACCAAAGCGGCATTTATTTGATCAAAACAGTCAAATCAGTAATATTATGAAATATTATTACAATTTAAAATAACTATTTTCTACTTTAATGCTATGTAACGTGTAATTTACTCTTTGGGAGGCAAAGCTTACTTTTCAGCACCCATTAGTCTTCAGTGCCATGTTCCCTCAGAAATTTTTATAATATGCTATTATAATATAAAAACAGTTATGCTGTTTAATATTTTTGTGAAAATCGTGATTTTTTTCAATATCCTTTGATGAATACAAAGTTCAAAAGAATAGCATTTATTCTAACTAGAATATTTTTAAAACAATGGAAATGTTTTTTTCTGTCACCTTGCAAGTATTAATTTTTTGAATAAAATCTTATTGACCCAAAACTTTATACAGTGTGCATTGTAAATCCTGAGACAGATTGGGGCCAAGGAAGCGGAAGGTAGATAATACAATTTTTTCTTTCACTTTGATAGATTTGGATTATTTTATTTTATTTTTTAATTTATTTTATTTTTTCGTAAAATTAATTCATAATATTACGAACACCTGTAACTTCATTTTCTCATCATCATTTTCTTTATTTCTTACGTTCTTGCTTTTTATGTGAGTCAGTTTAAGAGATAGAAAACATCATTGTCTCAGCATAAGTCAATAGAAAGTCTCTGCCCAGACACAAACACAAACATGCGTATTTTTGGGTAATGGCATTGTTAAGTGATTGCTGAACTTTACAAATAACCCCTTAACAGATGGCTTTGTCTTTTTAGCTGATTTGCTAAAAAGATTAACCTGTATTTCTTTACGAGGACAAACTCACTCAACTAAAGACCAACCCTCTGTTTACGTACAAGAGAGCTACTGAGAGTGAGACAGAGAAAAGCTAAATCTAGTACATTGTTCTTTTGCTCCAGGGCTTAAGGCTTGATCTCAGATTTATGAGTCACTCACCGCAAGAGTATCACAGCACAGCACCATCCCCTGACTGCTCTCAGAGGACAGAGAGCAGACGATCAGAAGACCTAGTGCAGCCACACGCCACATTTACTCACTGCTGTGTGTGTGTGTGCCTGCTGGGAGTCAAAGTAAGACGAGTCTCTGCTGTCACTAGTTGTCAGAATCACTGCATCATCACTGCCACGCACACACATGTAGTAATTTCTTAGAGAGATGACCTGTTTTTCTTTGTCTCTTCTCCTTTAGCTCAGTAACTTGGACACATACCTGTCACCAATGACCAGTGAATGATCTGCCTTGAGATAACCAAGTCTGTGTGGCTCTCCAGCACACACACATGCAGTTCCCAGATCTTTCTCATGAAAATCAAAAGTGTCAGATTGGCATTTGACATTCGCCCTGAGTACAGAGATCATGCCCAGCCGTAAACATCCTCCTGACACACACACGGCTGACCTTGTCATCAACACACACACACACACACACACACACACACACAGTGTGTAAGCTGTGTAGCTGAGCTCGTTCAGCAACAGAAAAGTCTGTTTATCTACTATCAGAAGGCATTCAGCATGTATGGCTGCAGAGGCGGAGATTATTTATTTCTCTGAAAAGCGCAGCAGCATCAGACATCCATATGTCTGACTGTTATGTTGCCCTGTTTAATCAAATGCGTTATTTTAGAGATCATACAGTGCAATGACTTATCAGCATGCTTCTGGATAGTTTCACATCTCATCTTTTATTAATGTATTAATGCTTTCCATGTCTCAAGGTGGTTTTTAAACAAACTATTATACTATGTTTAATTATTATTATTATTATTATTACTTTTTATATCTAATTTTTATTATTATTATTGAACTTTCTATCTCACAATGTGGCATTATTTCTTATTTTAAACTAAAATTAAACTTTCTTATTTTAAATTTTATTTTATTTTTATACTTGTAAGTTTTTATATGCTGGAAATGGGCATAAAAATAGACTACAATAATAGACAGACATGGGGAAAAATATTCAAATAATGTTACCGCAGTCCATAGAAGATGTCCAAACATATGAGAAAATATTTATAGATTATATATGCATCAGATGGTCTGCCTTAAGGATGGTTCCTCATAGATTTTGAGAAGAAAATTTTATTATTAATTAGATGGTGAAAAGAATACAATAAAATAAATGAGAGTCAGTTGCAGTTACCAAAAACCAGAATGAAGCATCTTAGAGCTTCTGTGTGGTTCTTCAGATTTCTATTAAAAGCTTTTTGCAGGACATCCTGCACATTGATGTGTATAGTGGTCATTAGCCTTTGTGCGTGTGTAAATGCTTTTTCTAGTTTTGGCAGTTGCCAGAATGAGACTAAAGAAATAAATAAATGAGCTTCAGATCAGACTAAACTTCAGACTATCTGAAGTGCATACTATCAGGATTACATCAAAACAGTAACTGATATCTTTTAGTAGGACTCTTTAGATGCTCAGACACTTAGCTGTTTTGCTCTGAATTTACAACACTTTTTTTTAGTGTGATTTGTAAGCTATTTCTTCACAATTAATGCATAATTAGATACAAATGTGTTGTTGGTAGATTATTAGCTTGTCTAAATTCATTAATTTCATCAAATCAGTCTTTTTAGTCCATTAGAATTCAAAAAATCCCTTATATTTTTGAAGACAAAAGCAAAGATATGAAGACCCCATGCGTCAGCATACATCATACAAGCGTTGTGACTGAGCAGTGGTTTTCAGATCAGGGGTAAGTGGAGCTTCTCCAGCACTGGTGTTTCTGGTTGCTAGGTAACAGTTAATGCAGACCAAAAATGACTGTCTCATTTGTGTCTGTGATGGACTAGGTATTGCATTGTAGGGTTTAAAAGCCAAGGGTTGTTGTTTTGTCGGTGTTTAATTTCTGTAATGCTAATCAAAATGCTAATAGGGCGATTCCAGTATTAGTTAGTAACATTAGCGACTGTTGTGCATTGTTTGTGACACTTTTTTTGTACCCAGACTGAATACATTTGCGCACATGAAGGTGCCTGCCTTTTGGGCGTGTGTACATGTAGTCACGTCTATATTATTTTGCAATTATGTAGTCGCAATATATCTTATGGCATAAGACTGTTAAAAAATGACAAACTGAATGATAAAAAAAATAAACCGGATGTCTGAGGGATCCTGTTGTGTTATCCCTGTCCTGCTGCTGGATAACAGAGAAAGAGAGAGGGAGGGAGCAGGATAAGCCAGAAGGGTCATAGGATAAGAGGTCTTCTCTGTTACCACAAATCCCAGATTACATCCAAACGGGACAATGCCATGGCTGGACACCGATCTGTCATGAGGACACGCCCACACACTCTCAGAGGTCTGTAGCTCATCTGGTTTGTCTATGTACTGAATCCCTCATTCGTTTGCTACTATCTAGGCCAGTGGAGTATTAGCAAGCCACTCCAGCTCTGCCAGACATGATATCTTAATTAGAACGTAAATCCCTGGCCTATAGGAGTCATCCAGCGTTCGGCCTCAACCAGCTGAGAGGACAACAAAGCGGATGGCATTTCTCTAATGTGTGTGTGTGCTTTCTGTCTAAAACAGACCACTGTTTGACAGCGAGAACATGCTTTCAAAAGGCCTCTGGTATGCAGAATGGTGGCAGTAATAACATATGTACCATGTACTAAAATGTCATTTATTCCTGTGATGCAAAGCTGAATTTTCAGTAGCCATTACTGCAGTGTCACATGATCCTTCAGAAATCATTCTAATATGCTGATTTGCTGCTCAAGAAACATTTTTTATTATTATCAATGTTGAAAAGAGTTGTGCTGCTTAATATTTTTGTGGAAATCTTAAAATGTTTTTTAAAAACGATGCAAATGTCTTTCTTGTCACCTTGCTGAATAAAAGTATTAATTTATTTTAAAGCATTATTGAAATGGTTGTGCTGCTTAATATTTTTGAGGAAACCATGATTAATTTCTTCAGGATTCTTTGAATAGAAAGTTCAAAAAGAACAGCATTTATTTGAAATGGAAATATTTTGCAACATTATACATTTCTTTACTGTCACTTTAGATCAACATAATGCATTCTTGCTGAATAAAAGTATTATTTAAAAAATATCTTACTGACCCCAAACTACTGAACAGCAGAGTATGTGTTTGAATCCAGGTCCAGAGCTGATGCAACTTGAATGAAGAACAGCGTTTCAATCTGCACTGCAATGGGCTCTAACGGCCTCTGCCTGTTTAAGATACAGTTATAAAATGCAATAATCTCTTGCCATTGTTAAAATGTATAAATTAGAATCCATAACACAGACAATGATGTATTATGTGTAAATAAGTAAATCATGGTTATGTCTTATGCCACTGTAAAAATGAAAAGATACTAAAAGCAATAGGCCTATATGCAGTTGCCCAGACTGAATCACTAACCTGTTGCTTATTCAAGTAACTTCATCTATATGTGACTCTGGACCACAAAACCAGTCATAAATAGCACGGGTATATTTGTAGCAATAGCCAAAAATACATTATATGGGTCAAAATTATCGATTTTTCTTTTATGCCAAACATCATTTGGATGTTAATTAAAGATCATGTTCCATGAAGATATTTTGTAAATTTCCTACCATAAATATATCAAAACTGAATTTTTGATTAGTAATATGCATTGCTAAGGACTGCATTTGGACAACTTTAAAGGTGATTTTCTCAATATTTAGATTTTTTTGCACATTTTCAAATAGTTGTATTTTGACCAAATATTGTCCTATATCCTAACAAACCATACATCAATGGAAAGCTTATTTATTCAGCTTTCAGATGATCTCAGTTTATCAAAAGAATTGACCCTTATGACTGGTTAGTGGTCCAGGGTCACATATATATTTTCAAAGTCTTTCTCTTGTGAAGGGGTTAGAGGAGTTACTGTATTTAGAGTTCTTGCAGGGACCTTTTGGGTTCAGGTTTGTATGTATCTCTGAGAACTGCCCGAAAGTGTACCTAGAGGTTTTCCAGAAGATTCTGAGGACAATCTGAGGAACTAGTGCCTCACGTATTTATTAAAAAAAAAAAAAAAGATTTTCACAAGGATGGTTAAACTGCACGTGTAGACACTTGCTACCTTTCATCTTCACTCTGACATCTGTATAGACAAGCATCATTTGTCACTAATGCTCTGACATTGTGCAAAAACTTCATTTTTGGTTTGTGAGGGAATAATCTAGTCAGATATCATTAATGTTTATGTTTTATATGTTGTGTATTTTATGTTATTCATGTTATATTATTGTTTTAAATATTCCTGTATCTAAATAGTAGAAGATGGCGCTAGCAACACCAAGGCCATAGGTTTTATTCTTAGAGAACACGCGTATATCTTAAATGCGCAACGTACCTTTAAAGTCACTTTGGATAAAAGCATCAGCTAAATGCAGAAATGTCACTATTTTATAGGTGAATGCAAAGTTATGCTAACTTTATTTCGGTGGAGGCTAAACTGAATAATTGAAAGGATTTATGGGTTATCAAGCCTGGTTTGTGTGTCTGTGTGTTGTATCAGAGAACAAGCAGATAACAGAACTCTTTGTATGAGTGTCACTCCTTATCTTTACTCTCTCTCTCTCTTTTTCTCTCTCAGTCGTTCAGGGATAGCGGTGTCAGGCGTTACATTATGTGTGCAATCCTTATTATTCAGCTCGTGCGTGCTCCATCCCGGAGCAAAAGCGAGGAGCGGAACGAACGAGTCTCCTCACTTTATTTCCGCGATAACTACCATGCCTAAATGTCTCATTTTGTTTTTAAGCAGGGACAATAGTTGTTTGAAAACAATTTGACAATGTGAAATTACGGTTATTTTAAGAGTAATGGATTGTTGGACAACACAACCTCCCTTACAAAGTCCATGTTTTTAAAGTCATTTTTTATTAACAAGAGTCTTGGAATGATATCAAAAGCCATGCATTATTTACTGGGTGACTTAGTAGAAAAATATTCCCTATGTTGAGGTTACAGTATGTCATAGTGTATGAAATATTCACAGAACTCTGAATATTTCAGCACTGCTGCTCATCCAGTGGTTTCCCCAAATCCTGTCTCCATGGCGCATCTGCATGGGGTCGCAAATCCTTTGTTTTTAGTTATTTTAGTGGTCGGCGTTAAAAACTGTAATGAGATAGATTAAATTGTCGCTTTAATCGTTTTACTGTGTCTACCTCTCATTATGGCCAACTGTCAAGCCATTACTGTATGGCGTTAACCTGCTCGAGCCTATTGATAATTGATTAACACTGTTGCCAAACACTCTAAAATCCTCCGCCTGGATTAAAATAGGCTGGATATTTTTGTGTGGTCTATTTTTGACAATCTGTCATTCTAATGTGACTGTGCTCAATCGCTTTACATTGCAAAAAAAGATAAGTCATTGCATGAAGACAAAGTTATTATATAATAACATTTTGTTAATTGGCATTGATTTCCATGTCATACACAATATGAGTTCAGGATGCCAGTTTAAACACGTTAAACGCATGCATGTATTTTTTTTTATTAATAGATGAGGTGTATTGTAATCCTTCCTATGGGCATTCCGATTCCGAAACGCATCATGACAACAGCTCTCTATTGCTGACACAAAAGAAGAACAAGTTCCTGAACCTGCCTGGATCCTCCTTCATATAAAACATGCAAAAAGCACTTTTAGTTGAACTTGTGTATCTGTGAAAATAATATCAGGCCCTTCTGTCAGACTGAACATTACCTTTGAAACGAGGCATGCCTTAATGGGACCGGACACTTCCAACGTCCTATCATTTAAGCGTGCACAAGACGAACTGCTGCGTGATTTTGAAACAGAGGACAGGTGTACTGAAAACTGGACCTACTTACCAGGATTTCATATCCATATTATATACGCATCATTTGTAAGGTTTAGGTTAAGATGTGTTAACCATGGTGCCAATTCATCCTTATAGGTATTTCATGCATGACAAGATTTCAGACATTTTCAGCACATTTGTGTCTACATCCTGATAGTTTTTTTTTTCTTCCTGGCGAAATGTGCATGTTGTAATTTTTGACAGCTTATAGCCTACTGGTAGTTAAATTTTTGTTTTAATGTATTTGTGTAGAATAGTATTGCACGTCGCATGGCATTTTCATTTTTGTTTTACTTTTTAATGAGAGCATTTTCTTCATTAAAGTTCTTTTTAAAAGTCTATAGTGATACATTGATCACGTTTTTCGCACTTTATTTCTGAGGTCCTTAACATGCGTCACAGAAATGTTATAGCTTCATTTGGAGGCACGTTTTTGAAACATAAATCATGTTTTTTTTGTTGTTGTTTTTTTAGTTTTAGTTTTTAAAACATCTTTCAAAGGTGTAACTTTTGAATAGGCAATCATTTGTAATTATTTATACTGCATATGCTTTTCATAGAAAGTCTTACTAATGTCTTTCAGTGCGTTCTGTATTTTAACAGACACTCTTTCCTATCGTTTTATCGACGACTCAGAGGGGGTTGCTTCCGGATTTCTAGCAAATGACAACATTACATTCAGCGTCTCTGAGCAGCACAAACGTAAAGGTCAAAATGACGCTTTGACGTTTTCAGTGAAAGGCGCTGTTGCGCTCTGGGTGGTGCTGAAATCTGGTGCTGCTTCACGCGTGATTGGCAAACCTGACAGTGATTGACGTGTGTCCATGGCAACCAGGCAGCCAATCTGACAAGTCCAATAGAATATCGGCAGCAAGGGGCTAAATGTTCTTTTATTTTGCTCCTCAGAAAACACCTTGTTTCCAGTTTTTTATGCTCACACTCAATCAAAGAAACGATTTTGCCGTTCAGGCTGCTTGTGCCTGCCGCACGGCATCGCTCCTCAGCTCGTTTTGTGACACGGCTGTTAACTTTTGCCGTTTTCTGACAGACTCGCTGAACAAAAAGACGGGCGAGACATTCGAGGAGCAACACCAGACAGGAGGACCAAAAGAAGAGACAGATTGCAGTCTCCATGTTCCAGCTGCCCATCTTGAATTTCAGCCCCCAGCAGGTCGCGGGGGTCTGCGAGACGCTCGAGGAGAGCGGCGACGTGGAGAGGCTCGGCCGCTTCCTCTGGTCACTCCCGGTGGCGCTGTCCGCCTGCGAAGTCCTCGGGAAGAACGAGTCTGTCCTGCGTGCGCGGGCGGTCGTGGCCTTTCACGCGGGAAACTTCCGCGAGCTCTACCAAGTACTAGAGAACCACAAATTCACAACGGACTCACACGCGAAGCTGCAGGCGCTCTGGCTCGAGGCGCACTACCAGGAGGCTGAGAAACTTCGTGGGCGTCCCTTAGGACCCGTGGACAAGTACCGCGTCCGAAAGAAGTTTCCACTGCCTCGGACGATATGGGACGGCGAACAGAAAACGCACTGCTTCAAGGAGAGGACGCGGCATCTCTTGAGAGAGTGGTACCTGCAGGACCCTTACCCGAACCCGAGCAAAAAAAGAGAGCTGGCGCAGGCGACTGGACTCACACCCACACAAGTGGGCAACTGGTTTAAAAACCGGAGGCAGAGAGACCGAGCGGCAGCGGCCAAGAACAGGTATATAGAGATCTCCACTGAACTGCATAAAGGCGTTAATCATGTGCATATGATGTTCCTTTTATTATTTATACTGTCATTATCTTTATTTATTATTATCTTTAAAAAGTCTTTGGAGTTTCTTGCGTAATTTAACTTAAAATTAATGTCCAAATCGATTAGTTGTTGGCAAAGCTCCTTTTGTTCACATCTTACCAAAATGTAGGCTACTAATTATTTTACATATCTCTGCTGATGCATGAGGTTTCATGCTGGGATGATTTATGATTATAAAAATACTACATAATCGATATCATAAATATAGCCTAAATATATTTTCTCTGGGTTAGGAAGCTTAAAATACCCGCTTAAACAGATTGTTAAATTGACAGCATGCTTTACATTATGTAATTCATGGTTTGTTTTTATATGCTGCAATATATATTTCTATCAACTATTTTTGTTGTACTGCCTTAGACAATAGTTGCATAGCCTACAATCTTTGTTTATAATTAACATACAGTATTGAAGCTATATTATGCTATAAGAAAAGTTTACTTTAAGTCTAAACAGTCACCATTTGATTTTAGCTCATGCAAATGCACTTACAACCTGAAATGTTTTGACAGCGTTAACAGCATATCATCGTCAAAAGATTTTTGTAGTTTCCCATACTCGAATAAGAGGTGTAAATGGTGTGTTTAATAAATATAGTTTGACGATTCAATCTTAATCCAAGACTGATTAACTTAACCAGAAATGACAGTAATTTATGCATCAGAGAGATGAGGACATTTCTTTTATATCCACTGTCTCCACTGTAAGCTATGAATGTCGATGTATCCTCATTGACATTTTGTCTCTTTTCACCCCTGCAGGCTACAGCAGCAGGTTCTGTCCGGTGGCTCGGTCCGATCGCTGGGGGATGATGACACCACAGTGGACCGCCTGGGTCCCGCCTCAAGCCCAGAAGTCAGTCTCTCGAGCAAGGCCGCCACCTCCGCCATCTCCATCACCTCCAGCGACAGTGAATGTGACATCTAACGTGACAGGCTTCAAAAGAGCAAACAGGAGAACTGTAAGAGACAATCTAACAACAACAAAACTTTAGTGCCTGCAACCGGCCCAGAGAGAGGCTAAAATGAAGGATGGAAAAAAGCGTCACAATTTAATTTTCCATTCGTTGATGTGATCAACAAAATGCGCAGTGCTTCTCATGAAGACAGGTGGGAGTTTTCGAAAAAATCTTCTGAGGGCCGAACCTATTGTTGTATGTTTGCGTGCTTTATCATCAAAAGACTGAATAATGTTTTAATGTTCACTTGTCTTTTTTAATATATAAACGATGTTTATTTACTTATTTAAAATATCATCGGCCCCTAGACCCTTTATTTGTGTGCTTTTTTATTACCATTTTTGTTGTGCGTAATGCTGCGCGTCGTGAAATTTCTGGAAAAAATAACCATGATTTAAAAAAAATAAAATGTTGAATTAAGTAACGATGGCAAATTCACAACGGTATTTTCTTTACGACATTTATTCCAGTGTTTCCGGTGTAAAATTGAGCCATGCAATGTTTTATTTCATGATTATATTTTATGTGTCTACCCGAAAGTAAAAAAAAAAGGTGAATGTTATATCCTGAAGAACAGATTTAGAACAGACGGGGATCAAATATGTTGCATGTTTTAATGCCTCTCTGCCAGCTCAATCTCTCTCACACTCGAGCAGTAATTGGCTAAAATGCTTCGCGTGGTGTAACGCGCTCTGACAGCGCAGGGTCAGCGAAAGGCCGAGACGCTCTCCCGGATGTCAACACAACCCAAGCTGTGATCTCCTGTTTAAATAGAACCTTCTAGTGGCCCAAACAAGCTGCAGAAAATTCATTTGTCAAAGGTGGATGATAAATTAATACTTTTTTATTGTTTTTCATTTTACTATAATTTTCTTTCGATTCAAAATTGTTTATATTTATTTAATAGGCTATGTAATTCACAACATGACTATAATTCACACGTGGTTAAGCTAGTGGGTTAATACCTTGTGGCATTAAGATCAGCATAAATCGATTGCTAGACTATAACCATCACAACTTAGTGCTTAATTTTTTTCTCATTACTCGGAGAGATTTTTCTTCTTTGTCAAGTGCCAGAGAACGATAAAAGGTTTTTATATCCTTCCAAATTTTTATTTTTATTTGGAAGAATACATGTTTGTAAAAATGTCATAATATTTTAAAAGCACGGCCACGCTATTCTTAACTTTCAAATCAACTTAAGGTGTTTATGTCGCAAATGACTGAAGGAGCAGGCGCAAAAACACAGCGCCTCTGTTTCCCAACTGCTTGAGGGGTTCACGGCGCGCACCTGGGTTTAACCCGCGCTATTCATTAACGCTCCCAATAAAAAGCACAAGCTGTATTTTTCAATCTTCTTTCAGTCTGAACAACGGCGGGGCCAAACCAAGTGTTCCTTCCTAGAAAAAAGGAGAAGATAGGAGCAAAAGCAAGGGAAGGGAAAGGAGCACGGCTTTATTTAAACACTGGATAGAGAATGGCGGAAATTTTCCGTTTCTTTTGAGCGCTGGGGAGAGCAGGGTGGGACGATGAAAAAGTCTTTTTAGCAGTCAATAAGGTTGTCAAATTGGTCAAAGGTAATCAGCACTAATGACGAGTTGGAGAGGGCCGAGCTAACAAAGAAGCACCCCGCCTTCCCCTCCCGAAAGCCTCAGCATGAAAACTCTCTGCCCGGGTTGCCAGAGGTATACAGAAATCCAAACTTTTTTCATTTGTGTGAGTGAGTGTGTGGCGTTCTGGGGCATTTACCTGAGGAGTTCGCTGTCTACATATATGGTTCTAAAAACAATAATAAAAAGCCAAGATACCTAATTTCTACATCACAAATAGATTCCTTTTGATGCCACAAAGAGCGTGAGAATTAAGTTACTCGGGAAATAAAAACCAAATTCCTTTATCATTTTGCAAGTGGAGAGAAAATGCTCAAATAAGCCTAAATATGCTATTTAAAACACAACGTTTAATTAAGTATGGGTTTGAAAAGGATGTGTATGCACATTCATTCGTATACCTATTATTGCTGCCTGTAGGGATGGTTATTAAAAAAAATAAAAGTATTCTAAATTCCTCTCAGTTAAAGAGGATTTCGCCAGTATTTGCATTTGTGTTAGTCTGTCAGTGTGTAAAGAGCTGTGAATGGAGCATAACAATTTGCAACTGCACTTTTTAAAATCAAAACAATACACACAAATAGGACGGTGCATGTTAACGCCATGTGTACTTCAAGCAAACAGCAAACAGCAAACATCTATTGAAAAAAAAAAAAAAAACGACCAGAAGCAAGCTTCTTGAGAACTTATCTAGCTAAGTATCCTTTTTGCTTTTAAATGCAAATGTACTCTGAGCTCTGTTACACTTATATGGTATTAATTAATCACGATATGGATTAATCGCTTCTACATGTATTATTCCCATACATGTAAGTCACAATGGATAAAAGCGTCTTCTAAACGAATAAATATAAAGCAAACACAATCTTTACCCTTTAGCATATAGGCCTACTAAGTTATAGGAAATGTATAGGGTTCTTATGTGTGCGTTTGTCTTTGGTCATAAATACATGCTTACGTTGTAGAATGTGTCTAATACACCTTTGCTTCTTGCGTTTATATATTTATTCAGGTTTCACAACTGGATATTTTTCTTTTGGCTTTTGTCTGCGACCTCTGGTGGTCAAATGTGGCGTGGCATGACTCCCAGCTCAGTGGCCTTTTTACCTGGACAGATGCCTACATCATCATATTGAAACAAATACCAGAAGTCAAGAATCATAACTCGGCTCTGTAAAAATGCGTAATGTGTATAAACTATAACTGTGTGTTTATCTATTTAGCATGGCGTTAGGCGCTTTCTTCCAAAGCCACTTACAAAAAGTAACCTAGTGCATTATAAAAGTGCCACAATACAAAGTTTGCAGATTTCTTTAGAAAATATGACCTAGAACGGAGAAATCTGTTTCATGGGCAAGTGTGTTAGTTACTGTATAGGTGAAGTGTGCACGGAAGAGTTGCGCCAAGAAATTATGCTGGTCTATTTACATTTGAAAGATCATTCGGCTATTTGAGGTAGCTATACAGACAGACTAAATCGTGTTCTAAACCTACATGGACGTCTACAGACTCTGGATGTCCCAGAAATTCTCACACGAAAATGTTCTGCTTTTTAAGTCATTAACAGAATCGCACTCATTGAAAGAGGCGCCATTCAGCACCGTGGACAGCTACACGACAGGAACACTCTTCTCGCCCATAATTAACACTTTTCTAGCCTTGCGTTCTATATATTTATTTGAACGGCATATTATACTGTTAAATCTACTTCATGATCCTAAGCAAACGTAAAGTCTGTTCGTAAATAAAATTCTGTCATAATTTACTCAACCTCACGTCGTTCCAAACATGTATGACATTCTTTCTTCTGCTAAACACTAAAGACGATTTTGAGGAATGCTTCATCTGTTTTTGACCATACGTATAGAAGTCAGTGGGGTCCTAAACAACACTGGACCATTATTGACATTCCTTGTATGTGAAAAGCACTGAGACATTTTTCTAAACATCCTTTTTTGAAAACTGTTTGGGTGAAACTATACCTTTATTGCTAGGCTATATGATAAATCTCCATCAACATTTACTGTAAAATACTAAATAAATTTATTTTGAGTATTTATTCGGCCACTTTAAATCTAATTACTGAAACTATGAATCATAATAGAAATAGAAATTACAGAAATTATTTTTGTGAAAAGGTAGATAAGTCGAAACAAAGATGCTGTTATAACAATGAAAGCATTTTAACCGTTTGAGATGAACAAATCATCAAAATGGATCTTCACAATTAAGTTTTTCACGGTGAAGTTTTTCCACGTCACACAAAGTTCCTGAACATTTCCTAATTATAAATAGGCCTACTCATTTGAAGTTCTTAATGGCAAAAATGTAAGTTCAACTGTCTGTTTCTGGTCTGATCTTTACAGACAAATCAATAATCAGAGTGTGTTGTCGTCTATCTTAGTTTGTCTCGATTCAAAACTCCATTTCGACCGCGGCCTCTTGCAACTTCAAACAAGAACCGTCCTTAAAGAAAACGAATGCGAATTGAAATCCATGTGCAATGATGGAGACATTTATTAGAGATAAATACCTACATGTTGTTTTGACAGATGGTTGTATGTAGTAGACAAAGAATGTCACATAAGAGCGGTCAGAAGAAAACTAGCATGAGCGTTATTGAAAAGCGATAGTGAGCCAGTAATTGTGCTCGATCTGAAGCTTTAGTCTCGGATCTTGACAGCTTCTCAATACACTAGAGTTTTTTGGGCAAGACCGTGAGCATTTTAACCGAACATGATCATCGCAGCTCATTGCTCTTCAGTTAACATGTCGATTAGCAGTATTTTTACTGCAGGAACAATCCATCTGGATCGACCCAGTGAAACAGGCACAATGCTGGCAACTCAAAAACACCTTAACTTAGGCTACGTGATAACCGTACGTCTGAGTTCTCTGAAGTAACCGTAAGTAGCCTACACATAATCCTGCAGGTCAACTAAACTTTATACACTCTATAATATGTGACAATACCAGAATACTTCTTATTTTGATTTTAAACAATTATATGTTAAATAAATGCATAATCTAGGCCTACAATGGATGAACAATTAATTAGTCTAATAGATAAAGGCCTAGGCTAGCGCAGCTGGTACATATGGGTGTCATACAAGCTATATTGGAGTGGTTTTGTTTATGGGGAAATGAAGATGAAGGCTCTAGATTCTTTGTCTTCTAGAAAATGCTGTTTTATTCAACATCAAGTATGTCGACATATTGAGATCACGTCAGTGTCATTCAAATTACCACGTTACTGAAATGAAAACAGATTAGTTAGCGGGATTAAACGCTGTATAAATCTTTCTAATGAGTAGATGAGAGTGCGTTGACAAGTGTAGTAATATTTTTATAATGCAATACCTCATATCAGTCGCTAGGGGGAGACAAATACCAAATACATGCTCTTCTTGACACAGTAGTTCATATCTAGCCAGTCTACAGTTCATTCTCCAATATCACAACTTTTATGCTTTGTCATTAAAGAACTTATGCACATACAGCATTTACAGAAATGTGTGCAACCGCTCTGTAATTGTTTGTATATCTAAGGTGTTTTTCTTTGCTGTTTCTTGTATGTCTTGTTTTTCTATTATTGCCGCTACGCATGAAATTACCTTCTTTGCATTAATCATAGCCCTATTTCTCCCGTAGTCTCTCTTAATTTGAGTATTTTAAAGATATATATTAACTTACTTTTTTTTTTTTTTACATATAATCTGTTGTTTTCTGTGAAATAGAATAACAAATGTCTAAACACTTGCTTGTGTTTTGTGGTGCCTAAAATTACCACCAGAGGGCAGAAGAGACACTGTGGTAAATAACCCTGCAGCCACAGTAATTATGATTCTTTCCAGCTTCTGCTAATGAGATAATGAGTCAAGACCACAGAGTCAATGTGTTAGCAAAACAAAGTGTACAAGGCATGTGTGTGATGGACAAATAAGGGAACAGTGTGTGTGGATACTCTTAAATCCCCTCCTGTTTTATCAGGAAAATAGATCAGTCTGCTCTGGAAGTCTCTTCATTGAAATTTTATATGTTGATGTTTGTTATGTTAGCTACATAATTGATCACAGAAATGTTCGCATAGCTAAAGAGTAAAGTGAAAAGAGAAGAAAAAGATGAGAGAAGAGAGAGAAACCCTTTTGTAATGCCTGTTGGGAAACTGTTTTGTGTAGTCTGTCCAATTCTCCCGCTGATATCTGGACTTTACCGGAATTCCATAATCAATGTGAATCTAGATCACTGTGATCCAGAGAGACAAAAATTGCCACTGGAATGTCAGCCAGCAGCAACATGCCAGAGAAACCTGGATTAGACTACAAAATGAGGTGTGTGTGGTGTGTGTCTAAGGTTTTGGACTATACCACACTGATCTCATTGTAGTAATTATACCCCAAAATGAGAATGCTCCAAGTCCCAATGAAAAACAGGAAGCTATCATATTTCTGTTTTCATTTCCTGAGTTTTTTCTTTAATGGAGTCATCTAGAGTTTTATCCTGTTCTCTCTCTCCCTCTCTGGGGAGTGAAACTTTGGCTTAATGCTTCCAAGCCTGAAAGAGCTGCCAAAATTAATTCTAGTTTTTGTGATAGGGCTTGTTTTTAAAGATGCATCTTTTTAATGCAAAGATGCTATAAATAACTGATATTAATAAAAAAAAAATGATTTTTTTGTAACATTATTAAATGTATTTATTATTATTATTATAGTTGTTGTTATAAAATATTTCATATTTATTTATTTAACAAAACAAAAGGGCATACAAAAATAAAATAGCTATAGATAATAAAATAGAATGTACAAATCGGAAAATATATGTTTCCAAACTAAAACCGCTTATATATATATATATATATATATATATATATATGTGTG
>NW_015554073.1:1090269-1097892 GCF_001515605.1 Sinocyclocheilus anshuiensis
AGTTCTGGATGAGTGACTACCTGTGCAGGTGAAGCTATCTGACAGATCCTATAGTGTGTGTGTGTGAGATTGACTGTCACATTGTACAGGTGGCAAACCAGAAGTATTTCACAGCATTTTGTCTGTGCCAGAGAATGGAAGCAGAACTTCTGACATCAGAATCTAATCAATACTCTATGTAGTCCCATATTTATTTATTTATTTTACCGTACATGGCATAAATAAACAGAATTTTTTTTTTAATTTCTAATTTAAAAATTTAACTTTTTAAAAATTCTAACATTTAAGATATTGACATCAACCAATCGTTTGAGATTTATTGTGTAATAGTGTAAGGATGCTTTTAGCTTATGTTTTCCCTTCAATGTGATAAAGAAACTTCAGTGTGAAAACGTAAACAAAAAGACATTTAATAATGACACTTTGTTTGGGGTTTGATTATCATGAAAAATGAAAGTCTGATTCAATAAACAGAATTTTTTTTGTAATTTCTAATTTAAAAATGTAACTTTTTAAAAATTCTAACATTTAAGATATTGACATCAACCAATCGTTTGAGATTTATTGTGTAATAGTGTAAGGATGCTTGAAGTTTTCCCTTCAATGTGATAAAGAAACTTCAGTGTGAAAACGTAAACAAAAAGACATTTAATAATGACACTTTGTTTGGGGTTTGATTATCATGAAAAATGAAAGTCTGATTCAAAGCCTTTTTAAACGTTTACTCTGTTACCAAACTATGTCCACCAACTGGTTGAGAAAACAGAATTGGCCACATCACCAACACAAAAATCAAAAGAAACCTTTTTCTATTTGGATTTCTCAATTTCTGGCTTTGTATAAACTACCAATATGAGGATAGCAGCAGATGTAAGGACTGTTTATATGTACAAAATATAATTAGACTGTTGATTAAAACCACAGCTGACATTCATGCCCAGCATTGGCCTTATTGGTGGAAGAATTCTGGGTTCCTCAGTTTAAGTCAGGCACGATATGATATTTATTCCCAATTTTAAAGATATTTAGAAAAAAAAATGCCTGTGTTTATGGTTTATGTATTGTTAAAAGAGACAATGAATATTGGATATGCTTTTCAATTCTGGATAGATAGATAGATAGATAGATAGATAGATAGATAGATAGATTGCCCTGGAGGTACATTTCTGTTGTGCAGCACCCTGTGGCTTGAGGCTGGAAGGGTGTCCCTCTCATTCCTGCAATCAAGCCCCTCTAAACCCAGAGAATGGTTCTAATTAGGGCCAGGAAACCCTCTGCGCTCTCTGTTCAAAACAATTTACACTGACACGAGACTATCGACGTAAAAGAGACAGAAAGAGGCGAATTTCACACTGCAGAATGTTCCAGAAATGTTGGTTTTCATATGCGGAGCTGGAAATATACTGTCTATTTAATTGCTCTCTCTTAAAAATGTCAACAAATGTGCGACAAATTCGATTTTTAATCTTCAGTTTTTCCATTTGTTTGAAATTTCAGTTGTTGTCCGTGTCTGGAGTTGTTACTAAGAAAGAAACAAAAGTTCACGATTGTTTCAAATGGGGTTGACAATGTTTTGAAGTGGTTTTTGGTGAACGAGGCGTTTTGGGTGGAGGGTCTTTAGAGCCGCTCTTGCGAATCGTGTCAATTTTCAGTGGCCCAGAACTGACAGAACAAACACAAAATGAGCAATACTCCCCCTTTCTCCCTCTGTCTCCATTCTCTCTAATTTTTGTTAAGTCCGACAGCGTAATGAACTAATAAATGTTTATCAAACTTAATGTTACAAGGCTTAAAGTGACTCAGTGTGCCCGTTTTTTTTTTTAACCTTTTTTCATTTTTGTTTTACTGAATAACGGTCAAAAAGTTAAACGCCTCTTGGCGTCTCTCTGCCCTCTGCAAAAGCGCCAATTTTTCTTGTTGATGTTTCAGGCGTTCTCATTTTTCACGCGCTCATGCCCTCTTCCGGCTCGGACGTGTCACGTGGGTTGACATATTTTTATTATTTTGAGCCTTTGTGTTTATTTATTGTATAGTTTCCTGATTTTCTTTATTTTGATTAACAGGCTTTTCCAAGTCAAAGACAAATGATCAAAACGTTGACTTGACTTAAAATGTGGACAGTGTGTGATAAGAAATGTTGGAGAGCCTGTTTTGAAAACTACAAATAAAATGTAGTGCAATATTTAAACGAAATAAAAAAGAACGAAACAAAGTTTCCACATCAATAGAGTTTAGTTTAAGATGTTTGAAGCCACTGATTTTCTCATTAAAAATCCCTGCTATTCGTACTGTCCAATACAGAACAATTTCTATAAATTAATCTTTGAGTAAAACATCATAAATTATTAAAGGTTTATGTATCCAACAATACTGTGAATATTCTTAAATATTGGCCTCATTGGTTTTACAAATTTTACGCACTTGTCCAGTATACTCAAAATTCCCAAAACGCAGAGAAGCTCTTTTGGTTTTCTCCCTTTTCCTAATCGCTTGCAAAAGAATAGTTTATTTCAGCAAACGTCCTGTGCGTCATGAGAATATGCGGTAACGCTGTAAATATTGGTTATTTATGGTTTTAAGTCTTGTCGCTTAAAATATGAACGAGACGTCCTAAGATCCTAAATCCACAAGGCTGGATGTTAGAGATCCCAACAGTGAATCCTGCATCTGATGCGGATGTCCTTGCATGCTATGCACCGAGTGCTGTGCACCGAGGCCGGGCATTGGGTATGCGGAAGCCCCGGGAGTGTTCATGTTCCCCTGCAGTAGAAGCACGGAGTTGTGCTCGGGGCTCTGCGGCGGAGAGAACTCATCCTCCGAGCTGGACATGAGCGTCTTCACTCCGTCGAGCGGAGACCGCTGGCTCTGCTTACCGCCAACGCCGTTGTTCTCGCTGTTTTCTCTGTTGGGTGAATATTACATTAGTAACATATTATATATAATTGACATGTTACAGGCCTAGAATTAATTAGAAAGTGATAGACTTTAATAGGCGTGTTATGGTTTCAAAATAGTTTAATCTTAAAATAATCATTAGCTAAAGAAAAATCTAATGCTTGATGTTTGCTTTGTTAAGAAAAAAAATCCAACTGTTTACGCACCAGTGTACCTCGTCTTTATGTCAACATGACTGAAAAGATAACTGTCATCACAGATTTACGATAGACGATTTTAGAGAATATAATTCAAAGTAAACCATTAGGCCTATTTATATGAACTTTAACATTTAAAATCTGTAGGCTAATTAAATAAAATGAATACAGGCCTAAATAAATTCTCACTGCAATAAGAACAATGTTTTTCTCGTCTTCTGCTCTTGTTTCGTTCTTTAGAACAAAAAGAGTCTTCTTTTAAAATCCTAACCGAATTATAAAAATAAAAATAGCTAGGCAATATATAAAGTATTAAGTTACAAATTATAAATTACAAATATAGGCTACAAATGATAAATTTAGACAGTGTAACTTGATGTTGGTTTAGATTCGTGTTTACAGTTAAATTTGAGTGTCAATATAATAATAATATAATGTAATATTTCTGATATAACGATAAATTCCTCAAATAGGCTATTGTTGTTCTCTACAAGTGACTGCAATAATCAACGCTAAATCTGCGCGTTATTTTTTTGAAAACGTTGATTCGGCAGGCTGTGTACCTGTATAATTTTTATATGTATTTATTATTAATTATATCTCACCTCTCTTTTGTCTCAGCTGCTCGGTCTCTCTGCCTCCTGTTTTTAAACCAGTTGCTGACCTGTGTGGTGGTCAGTCCCGTTGCCTCCGCCAGCTCCCGCTTTTCCCGTGGAGATGGATAGGGGTTGTGCGTGTACCATTCACGCAGCACGCCCCGCGACTTCTCCTTAAAGCAGTAACTGGTCTCCTCACCGTCCCAGATCGTACGGGGCAAAGGAAATTTCCTGCGCACGCGGTATTTGCCCACAGCGCCTAGCGGGCGGCCCCGCAACTTTTCCGCCTCCACGTAGTGCGCCTTCAGCCACAGCTGCTGCAGCTTCGGGTGGTTGTGCGCGGAGAACTGGTGGCTCTCCAGGATCTTGTAGAACTCACGGAAGTTTCCCCGATGGAAGGCCACCAAGGCCTTCGCTTTCAGCACGGATTCGTTCTTGTGGAGGTGGTCACAGGCTGGCAGGGACCAAAGGAAACGTCCGAGCCTCTCCAGGTTTCCACCCTGCTGCAGCACCTCGCAGACGCACGCGACCTGCTCCTGCGTAAAGCCGAAAGAGGGCAAGATTGACATTGCGGCCCGGTGCAGTCCACCACGTAATACCCTCCTATTCCGAGGCTCTGTAGGTATTCCTCTCAAATGAGTCCTCGGACAAAAATCCCCGTGCCACGTTTATCTCTTGCTGCAGCTCCAATTTTGATAACCGCCTGTTATCCGGTTGTGTGGCACCACTGTCACCCTCCGGGGTTGCACACGTGAGATTCGGATGCGGTTTGTCCTTATGGATATATGACAGAGAAACCGAGCACAGCGTCATTCCGTGATTAGTTCGCCCCGGTCTGTTCTGAAACCGGCCAGCAGAGCAGAACTGCATCTACAGATCCGTTCCGTTTCCTCCCCGGGGGCGGACGTCAAGGCCTGAAACTGGAGACCTTGAACACACACACACACACACATACACAACTGCAGTTGATAGGCTACTAATCAATTATTAAATTATCACAAGCACCTCTACAACCTTGCATGCAGAACCTATATCGTCTTTCGTTTTTCTTAATATCACAGTTTAGGTACTTCAAATAGTCTATAGTTTGTACTACTGCTTTAAGTTAAAGACATTCTATATTAATAGGTAGCCTATTCTGTAATTTATCATGACCACTGTGTGCTCCTAATTAGCTGGCATTTTCACAGCTTGTTAATTGTGTGAAAGTTTGGTGACGGATTTAAAAGTCAAAGATGCTGAACGGGAGATGCAGAAAAACATACGTTTCTGAATATGTATTATTTAATTCAGTCACACATTTCAGAAATTGTCTAATAAATTGTTTTTGACTTCAATTGACTAATTCATAAATTACACAAGCAACAATACCTATAATAATTCATAAATGTGCAAATATATGAGCTCTTACTTCTGCCAGTTGAACTTGAAGTCATTGGGCTTGAGAGAGAATAACCTTTTGTATTGTTGAATCTAATGATATCGACATTAATTCGACTTCATTTCAGTTATGTACTATGTACTGTAGATAGCTAATAGTTATAAATTGTTTTTATCTATCTATTATATAGCCAAGGCCTATACCCTCTTACTGGAAAATTAAAAAAATGTTTCCAGCAAGAACCTTAGTGAAATGTCAAGGACTTCTTTAATCTCTAAAAGAATCATAAAGAAACTCAAGAACACTAAAACTGTTGTTAAGATAATTTATTTATTTATTGCTGAACGATCCACTGAATAACCTTAATTTTAGCAGTGTATTTAGTGTTTTAACTTTTAAATAAATTCATCTTGTTGAAAACGCCCATCCATTGGAGCATTTGGTCCGTGTGGTTTTGTAAGCTGGGTCTGAAACACTAAACCGATCCATTAGCGAATAACTTGTGATCTTGACGAGCTCTTAGTCTCCAGGTCACAGCTCTTTATCTCTGAAGATATCCGTAACATGACACTGGGAAATCCAGCTGGCCCGCCTGAGGTTATTTTATTTTTTGGAAAAATATTCCCCCTAATTTTTCCCTATCCATTTTAGGACGGTGTGAGGATTTTGGACCTTGAATATCCCCTAATGCTAATTAATATCTGTGTAATCTTTAATTGTCCTCTCAACACCTGTAAAAACAATCATTCGTGTTCTGTCAGGGGGCGTTTGTCAGCGCCCCTCTCCTTTTCCTTAATGGTTTATTAATGCCATTGAACAAACATGGTTTACTCAGCTAGCAGATATTAGCTGCATTTTAGAATAATCTACTTAATCTACATATTCTACCAGAATCAGAATTGTAAATAATCTGTATATCTGAGCATCTGCTGAAAACTCAAATGTACATAAAGCCAATTGCATCTTATGTAGGTATTATTTTTGTAACGTCACACTTTGCAAACAGCTAAATTAATCACAAAATAATATAAGGTTTATCTATTAATTGCTTTTATTGCACAGTGTAATGTTAATTGTGACCCATTTAGGTATTTAGTACTAATACTAGCCATGTTGTGAACAAATGAATTCTAATATTTTAACAAATTTGTGCCTAAAACTTTCTGTACTGTCCTGAACAGTTCATGGGCCGATGGCAGCTCAGGTTACGGTAGTATGTTCAGCACAATGCACCCCCTCCATCCCACACCAGATCCTCTACCAGCACTCTTAGATCGTGATCATTTCAAGATGTTCTGGACTAACAGAAGCGCGCGCGCTCATACGCACAGGGCCCCGACGTTACCAATGGGCTCTACTGTGATTATACAGGGTGAGGACACACACACACACACACACACACACACACACACAACATCCTAATAAGTGCAACATAAATGTCCCCGTATTTCATGCTTAGTAGTCCGCGCTCCACCACTGTGAAGGTGTAAACTGTTTTCTTTTCACTGAGTGTGTGTTTATGAGTTTTCTGTGAGGTGTAAATGAAAGACTGAGCGGAGGAGATTCCACCGCTAATTAGACGTTGTTGCAGCCGAGAGAGAGAAAAACTATTATCACGCGTTCCAGTTTTAGTTTGAAATAATATTGACTAATGGAGCCTTTCTTTTAAACAGCAACATTTTTTCAGTAAGAATTGGATTGTTGAATGCATTTTAAACATGATTTGGCTGCATTTGTTTTGTTTTCAGGCCTGTATATTTAGATGCAGGGGCGCAACAGTTTTAACCGACTGGGGCTCTAATTAGATGTCAACAAAGTCATACTTACTATAGGCCTTGATTTAACGTCAAAACGTTCAAAAATAGATTATAGTTTATTCTTATTATTCTTTCACATAAACTGAGATGAGATTGTATGTTTGCAAAATATACGAAAATAACAATACAGTCTATCCTAATCGAAAATTTTAAAATATTTTAAAGCACTAAAATGGAAAACTTTACATGTAGCTGCTGATTTAAATTGTTAAGGAAAACCAGTCACAACCTGCAATGATAATTTCAGTGCACATTTTTGCACTTTGAATTTAATCACTGATCAGTTCATCTGAAACACTGCGAATTTAGGGTATAGAAAGTACAGAAATAAGGATGGAAACAAAAATTATGTTGTAACGATGATAACATTTTACAGTACAGTACAATCAGTCTCCATTGTCTTAAAATAATTCTGTCTTTAAACAGGTTTGAGTCATTAAAGGATTCTAAAAAACAATCAGGCGATGAGAGATGACATATTTGAAACTAAATACGAAATATTTTTAATTGTCGATTTACACATCTTATTTTTGTAAGATTATAATTATAAATAGACATATTAATAATATAGCATTAATATATTGATATAATAAGTATTAATAACATTAATAATAATAATAATTAATATTCAGCAAATATTTTGTTATTTAAAAAGGATCAATAACAATAACTCTCTCTCTCTCTCTCTCTCTCTCTCTCTCTCTCTCTCTCTCTCTCTCTTTCTCTCTCTCTCTCTC
>NW_015554073.1:1098001-1108922 GCF_001515605.1 Sinocyclocheilus anshuiensis
CTCTCTCTCTCTCGCTCTCTCTCTCTCTCTCTCTAGCTTATATATTACTTGCAAAATAATTTCAAATACAAATTTGTCAGTCTGGCAATCTGCAGACTCAAAGTGTCATATTTTTGTACTACAGGAAGAGGGCGACAGTCAGTGTCATCTATCTGTTATTTCCACAAACGGACAAATAATGAATCTCGCACTCTGTAAAATATGTATGATCTATTTCATGATCTATTTCTTGTTCTGTTAAAGTTCTGTAATTCTATTCTTACGTTCTTCTATGCAGTACAGATGTTGTTTCAGCTCAGAATCTGGAACAAGAAGATAAAATGCCATTAAATTAATTGAAGAGTAATGTACTGCACTCTTACAAAGTAGTGTAAGTGTAAGAAGAAATAATGAAAAAAACAGTTGAGCTCTCTCCCTCTGTGGTCCAATTTCACCAGGGGGCATAGATTAACCCCATGTATGTGTGTGTGTTTCACTGAAATCCTTGCATATTCTCTTAATTTTAACAACCTGTGCCATTCAATTACACAAACGCACATTTAGCTGAAAACATACTTTACACTTTCACTGTTTTATTTTAATTATACTTATTTCAGACTAACCCTACCCCTAAAAGAAATGCTTTTGCATCCTTTTGAATTGTTGAATTCCCCATCGAATCTGTATCTGTTTGCAGAAACACGTGTTTAGCAATATCTGAAAAGTACTAGTGGCCTGTAACTGCACAAAACTTGTGCTGTATGCATGAAAAAAATCACCTCTGTACCTCTCCTTCTCTCTCTCTAAGCAGGCATACCAAAGACATTGTGTAAGACTGCAGAGGTCAAAGTTCAGTAAAGATGAATGACAGCTTCATATCCCAGAAGGCAAAGAATGAAAGTATGATGACACAGTTTGTTATTATGTATGTTTATGGTAAGTTAGAATTTAAGTTCAACTTCTTATTTAGTTTAATGGCATTTCTCCTGGAACTGATCTGTTCAGTGCAAACTTTAGACTTCAAACTGAGGAAAAATGCTTTAAATAAACACAAGTATTCACATTTGTCATCAAGTATATCTGACACTCTGCGTTTACATTTGACATTCACATTTACAAATCTCACACAGTAGGTCTGGTTCATATACATCATCAAAACCTTACCAGTAAATGAAACACACACACACACAGGTATGAAACACAGCTGAGGAGCAGCGTGTGCCCTTTGACCTCTCATTAGTGGGGGCGTGGGGGAAGGTTCAGGTTACAAATCCAGCTCTGTTTGCTATTCAGGATTAAGTCCCCCTCCTTTCAAACCCCCAAAGGTGAGAGGTCATAGTTTTTAATAAGGCTCAGTTTGAGAGGTTCATATTTTTATTACCGCTTCTTATTGTTGCTCAGTGTGAGGTATGTTTGAGTGGTTTTGATCACCATCACGTTTTTTTATTTACACGTTGTTAATGACAAAATGTGACATACACTCTTAAAAATAAAGGTGCTTCAAAAGGTTCTTCAAGCGATGCCATAGAAGAACCATTTTTGGTTCCACAAAGAACCATTTAGTCAAAGGTTCTTTAAAGAACCATCTCTTTCTTACCTTTTTGTAATCTGAAGAACCTTCTTTCGCCACAAAGAACCTTTTGTGAAACAGAAAGGTTCTTCAGATGTTAAAGTTTCTTTATGGAACCTTTTAGACAAAAAGGTTCTTCTAGGGGATCGTGAAGCACCTTTATTTTTAAGAGTGTAAAGCCATTGCACGGGATCAAAATCAGCACATATTATAAATTCTCACCGACACTCTTTTTTCTCAAAGCATTCATTTTTCGAGCTGGTGTTATCTGATACCTGGCTGTCTCTCATGGCAACCGGGTCACCTAGGCTGTTTGGGAACAGGTGACAATGCTCTTATTTCCTTTTGTCTCTCTTGTTCTATTGTCCAGTCCTGTCCTACTTGGTGAAAGGAGTCATGAACTACAATGCTGAAAGACTCCCAGTAATATTGCCGAGATGATGGTATATTCAGATTTGGTTGGCATCCAAACTAGTTCTCTCAGCTAAATTTCAGAGAAAAGCTTTGGGATCTGAAATTGCTTGGTTGGTTAGCTTGAGTTTTTGTGGTCTTAAAAAATAAATAGTTCACCCCGAAATGAAAATTTGCTAAAAAAAAAAAAAAAAAAGTACTCACCCTCCATCCAAGATGTCAGTGAGAACAGAGAACAAATTTGGAGAAATTTTGCACTTCATCACTTTCTCACCAATGCATCCTCTGCAGTGAATGAGTGCCGTCAGATTAAGAGTTCAAACAGTGGATAAAAACATCACAATAATCCACAAGTAATCGATTATTTCACTTTTGTGATGTGAAAAGTTGTTTGTTTGTAATAAACAAATCCATCAAGACATTTTTAACTTCAAACCGTTGCTTTCACTAAAATGAATCCTCTATTTATAGTGAAAAAGCCATCTTGTCTGAATTAGGGGAGAAATATGCACAGATCAAGCACCATTTACAAGTGCAAACAGTTCTAAACAAATATTTCAGTGGATTTTGATGTGAGAGGACAACAAGAGTTGGAGTTTTTCCACTGGAAGAAGTGTTATTATGGATTATGGACTGGTATTTTGACCATAACGATTTAAAGTTAAAACGCCTTCATGATGGATTGCTTCTTATAAATGCACAGCTTTTTCACTTCAAAAGATGTTACTTGATGGACTGGAGTCATGTGAATAACTTCTGGAATATTGTGATGGTTTTATCAACTCTTTGGACTTGCATTCTGGCGGCACCCATTCACTGCAGAGGATCTATTGTTGAACAATTAATGTAATGCTAAATTTGTCCAAATCTGTTCCGATGAAGAAATAAACTCGTCTACATTTTGAATGGCCTAAAGGAAAGTACATTTTCAGGAAACATTTTTTTTTTTATCCTGTAGCATTGCATTTGAGATTCACGCAATGCCTGTCAGTGGCATCTGACTGTAACAGTCATTTACAAATCAGAGAGAATTTCTCTGTCTGTTTCTCTACCTCCTTCTGGACACCCCTAACAGGAGACGGGGGCCTCCAGAAATCGCCCTCCTGTTTATTTGAATTTAGAGTCTGAGACAAGAGCAGCTTGCTAACAAGCTCCAGGCCACCAGGCATGTGCAAACGATCACCGCTGATTTTCCAGCACCCGGACTGGCCTTTCTGTATCAGGTCTCTGCTTCCCTCCCCTCCCTGGCTACTTAAATCTTTTTATTTGCATGTTTCCTGTCCGTCTGAATATTTAACATCCACTGCAGACATAACATGAAAACGCAAACAAATCTATGTCGAAAGTTTACAAGATCTCTCAGTCTTGAATGAAATCACTCGAATGAGGCTGTTTTTCCAGTATAAATATTTAATGAATCACTTTTTGTGCTTCTTATTTTTAATTTTTTAATTTTTTAGAAAAATACATAACTTTAACATTTTTGTTCATGCTAAAATATTATTCACAAGGCTGTTTTGCTTTTTGCTCATATATTTACAGCCATACGTTAGCTCATTTCACACCTATATCCCTTTAATTTCTGACAGTCCTGTAGGAGACTTTTCATTCATTTCTAAAAGTAATTTCTCATTCCCAGAATGGCTGCATAGCTTTCGTCATGGAGTTAAATACTGCAGATGTCAAACCAGCACCAATAACAATAATAAAAAAAAAAAATGACAGGCAACCTGAAGACCAACCAAACGTTGAGCCTCAGAAAGCAAGGAGGCACAAAAAACAAACTCAAAACCAAAAACTACTGTAACCAAAAACACACACTCTTCCATATACAAACATACAACTCACTCACATACACAATCATATAAAGTTTTTTCACATTTACAACTGTGCTGACATGTCTTTTTAATATCTTTTCAGACGTTTTTGGTTTAATGTACAGTATAAATTAAAAGCATGATTTTTCTTATTGCTTGTTATTGCTTTTTAGGTGAAATTAGTTTTGACAGCAAATTCTCATTGAATGCTTGCAGGGATGGATCATTGTAAAACCCAGATGGTAAGTTTAATCAAATCCTTTAGGAAAACAATTGCTTTCACTATTTTGAATGACCTGAAGATTTAAGTTACCCTCATTTCTGTCTGAAAACAGTTTGCATGTCAAATAAAACAAGTAGTTCTTAGCATATTTTGTGCACAGATAATACCCTAAACTTTGACAGTCGTACAACATCTGTTCCAGCATCTGTGACAAGCATTCGATTACCGTCCACCATTCTGACTCATCCCTTAATTTGTATAAGCAAACATTGTGTATTTGTATTTATATTTGTATTGTCTACATTACATATTATTTGCCTATTAGTAATGCAACTGGAAGCTGTAGGCAATGTAATGTCCATGACAATGCCACAAAGATTGTCACAGATTTTGTATTTTAAATCTGCATGTGAATAAAGTGTGTCTGTGCATGTGTGTTTCCATAAGGAGGTGACCTTTAAGGTCTGACTCAGATGACACATGACTGGATGTCCACCTGTCTGCTAAACTCAACACTTCTTGGCAGAAACTAGCAGGTGACTCTCATAAAACACACATACGTCCACACTCCCCACTATGAGAGGAAGAGAGACAGAGGGAGTGACAGAGAGAAAATGAGAGCTGTCTTTTACTTGTAGTTAAAAAATGCATGTAAACACTTAAAATAGTATGAAATGATTGATGGAAGGGATATAGGCCTAGAGGAAATATGGAAAAAATATTCTTCTTATATACCAGGGGTTTTCAAACTTTTTGACTCCCAAATGATTATTCCCATAGCAAAGGAGACCATTCCTAAAATATAAAAGGCAGCTATATATGTTTGTGTATAAAGACCCAATTTCTACTATGAAAAATAAAAATATATATTTAAGTGTGTTTAAAATATTATCTGGAAAATATTCCGTTTCTATTATGATACTCTGTTTCCTTTTTCTACATATCAGTTTTGTTAGATGTAGAGAAACAAAGAATAAAATAACTAAAAACAATAAAATTAAACATTGTAATTAATCTCTGGATTTTCAGCCAGAATAAAACAATAATAATGTCATGTCTATGGACCTCCTAGCACTCTCTTGTGGACCTCTGGGGGGTCTCTGGACCCCAGTTTGAAAACCTCTGTTATACTTATAGAGTATAGCTGAAAAGGTACCTGTGTGTGTGGAAATAGAGAGAAAGAGGAAAAGGAAAAAAAATAACACTTTCAAAAACTGTGTTCTCCAAATATGACTTTGCATAGATTCTCCAAACCAAACTGACAGATTCGTCAAAATAATTTAATACTTAAAAAAACAACATCAAAATATTCAGAGGCTGAAAACATAAAAAACTCTCAATCAGTATTTAAAAATAATGTTGGGATTTTTGGTAAAAAGTCTTTTACCTCTTTCTCCACTTAAATTCAAAGGTCAGTCATCTCTTCCTCTATATGCACAGTTTTTAGTTTTGTCAGTTGTTTTCCCCTTCATCCTCCATTTCTCTCATCTCGCCCTTCCCTCCCTCTGAAACCGCACACAGGAAGTCTCCATTTAGGTTTGAGGTCATCTGGGCATCATGACCTCTGAACTCACCGGTAAGGTCCGTTTGGGTGAGTAAGGGTGCGCTCACTGTGAGAGTGGTGTATTCTTGTTGGGTGGTTGTCATGGTTGTGTTAAGTGAGGTGGGGGAGCTGTGGGTGGGGTCAGGACTGTAACCCAGGTGGTAAAGGTATCCACCAGGAGTCTCCATAGGTTCCTTCTTCACAGCAGACAGTGTGTGTACACTAGCCAGCCCGTAGAGTGCTGTGCTGGGCTCAAGAGAGGTCAGCTGCAGCCTGTCCTGCTCCTCCACCTGGTTGTGGCACATAGAGGCGGGAGCAGGAGAACTGCCATCAACAATGCCTGACAGATGACAGAAAGAGGAATGAGAAATGACAGAAGATGAGAGAGAGGATGAAGCTCTCAAACCTTTTTGGTGGTATACAGATATTATAAGGATATACAGTTCATATTCAATTATTATTTGGTTGAGTCGATGACCACAACATAAACCACAACAAAAAAAAAAGGGAAAATTCTGACATTTTATGATTTTTTTTTGTGACTTACAATGCAAGGATGGATTAAATGAATCAAAGGTGACTGTAAAGACTTTTATAATGTTACAAATGATTTACATTTCAAATAAATGTTGTTCTTTTGAACTTTCTGTTAAACAAAGAATCCTGAAAATTTTTTATCACAGTTTCCACAAAAATATTAAGCAGCACAACCGATTTCAACTGTGATAATAATAAGAAATGTTTCTTGAGCAGCAAATACATATCATATTAGAATGATTTCTGAAGGATCATGTAACACTGAAGACTGGAGTAATGATGCTGAAAATCCAGCTTTGCCATTACATGAATGAATTACATTTTAAAGTATATTTTTAATTTTAAATTGTAATATTATTTCACTATATTACAGTTTTGCTCTATTTTTGATCAAATAAATGCAGCCTTGGTGAGCATAAAAGACTTCTTTCAAAAACATAAAAAAATCGTTTCTTTGACGCTCCTAACAAACACAACACACCTGTGGTCTTCTCATCTTGCACAAAGGATTGATGTTATCTTGTGAGTGATGTTTGATGAGACTCACCTGATGAGGTTGAAGAAGATGATGAGAGTTGCAAGGAAGGAAGTACCACCTTGTTGCTGAGCAGCGAGGTCCCATTGCCTTCAGAAACCAAGTTGTAACCTTCAAGCTGCAAGCCGTCAGATGGAGTCACATTGAATGCCGAGCTAATAGACGTGGTCTGGTCCTGGACCGACACATCCTGCCTCACATTCTCTGCTTTCACCTCTATGTCTGTCCCATTCACAGTGCAGTGAAACGAGGTGTACACCAGTGCAGGGTCTACCCTTACCGGTTTATCCTCTCCTGCACCATCCATCTCCACATCTGCCGCTGATCTGCAAGCCAGGGACTGGAGTCCCAAGTTCATGCCACTGAAGAAGACGTGTCCTGTGGTGGAGAGAAATGAAGGGGTGCCATTGTGGAAAACAGAGGTGGGAGTGTTGACTGAGACTCTGTTAAAGATGACAGATGCTGGTGAGACAGAGTTCCTGCTGTCTCCAACCTGCTGGATGATGACCCCAGCCTCCAGAGCTCCAGAGCAGAGAGACACAGCTGCATTACCCACGGTCCCATCACTGCAGGTCAACATCGGACACGGGGACAGAGACTCCTGACCTTTACTGCTCTCATCCTCCGTACTGTGATTTCCATCTGACTCACTGAGAGAACGTGAAAGACAGAGAGATGAGAGACAGTGATTGTCTTCCTTTTTGTCTCCATCCTACACTTTTGCTCATTATAATAGATTTATGTTCTGTATAGTTATTTAATCTTCTTAGCTACTTAAGTAATTTAGTAAATCTTGTTGAATTCTTAGATTTTTATTTAATTTTATATTTTAACACTTTTAATTGTTAATATTACTTTGTACTATTTCATAATACACACAACTGAAATAATAAGATATCACAAACTGAAAATGTTTTGGTAATGCAAAATTGGCGCTAGCAATGGCAAGGTCATGGGTTCGATTCCCAGGGAAAGCAAGAAATGTGAATGTGCAGCTTGAAAGCAATAAAAGTCTCTTTAAAGAAAAGCAACTGCTAAATGCTTAAATGTGAATTGAACAATAAAACATGCAGAGAGAGTCCACCAAATCATAAAAACAAAAACATATTTGCGCCACTGGAAAATGAAAATATAAATGAAAGCAAATTGTATATCTGTGCTTACTGTGAAAATACAAGATAGAAATACTTGGACAAATTATCAAACTCATTTAGTATTTCTAAACTGTCTGAAAAAGATCAAATCCAGGTGTCCATATTCACTTTAATTAATTATTTAAAACAGAACAGTCTAAATGTCTATTCAAATCTAGAAATAACTTGCTAAAAGATTATTTTAATTTGTATTGCATAATGGAATTAGTATTTTTTGACACTAATGTTGATGATTTTGGCAATACTATATGCTGAACACTAGTACCAATGAAGTACTCTGAAAGAAAGGGAGAATATTGAATTATTACTTTTCACTCCCTGCATAACTTTACATGAGCACGGACTGACGCAGCTGCAGGGAGATGTAGACGGGAGCGCGCACAGACAAATGGAGAGGTGAGTATCCACTTCACACCGCGGGACCCCCTAGATCACAGCTTTCATGTGTCTGTGCTAATCCTGTCTATATTACATAGACTCTTTTTACGCACGCACGCACACCATTTGGCGCAATGAGTCCTATGGCGACACAACCCCGCGAACACAGCATGACTTCACAAATGGTCAGCTTTATTTCCACAGTGCCCCTCGCCAAACGGGGATGGGCCGCCAGTGACGAAAGGATAAAGTTAGCTGATATTTTAAAGTACGATACAGCGCGATTCATCCACTGACAATATTTCACAGTGCCTTCAGCTGTTCAAACATAAATTCGTTTAGTTGAGAGAGAAGGGCGCGTTTAGTGAATGACTGCAGCAGCTGTGTGACTCCGACAGGACTTCCACAACTGTTGTATGTTTTTGGCATTTAATTTTTTAGCGATAACGTCATTACGTTACGGGAGATTACTGACTGTCTGTAGCCTACATGAGTTTTGGCCGTTGGGTCGCGTTCTTAAACGCGCCTCTAGACCACTGCGTTCTGTTCTATTTCTTTGTTTTCCATTTAAAAACATTTCAGTATTGTTAAATTATTATCCCACTATTTTTACTATGATATAGGCCTAGCCCTGGGGTTTAGATAAAAGTCATTTCAATTTTGTTAAAACACTGATAATCTATTGCACTTTATAAAAGGTAATAATGTTTGTTAATTATATTAATAATAAAATGCTACCGATCAAATCTTTGTTAGAGGGGTTCCTGGCTGTAACTCTGAATGGGGGTCCTGAGTCTATAAAAGTTAAAAACGCCTGACATGGCCTATTAATATTATCACATTTGCCACACTTCCACATTTGGCATTACAGAAAAGCACAGTTTGTCCTCTATAAAAAATGCATGCATGTTCTGAGTAATATTAGCAAAAACACATTGCCAAAGATGAATTGTTAGGATAAGAACTGAAACTTTTTTGGAAATGTTATGGAGTGCAGGCACAGTTGTAGCCTAAATTTAAAATGGCCTCATTCACATATAAAATATGTGATAAAATACATGATTGATGACAAAAACATTCCTGATCAAGATGCTTCAAGCATCGTGTGACATCAGATTTCTGTGAATGGAAAATTATGTATGTGTTGGAGGGAGGTCACTTCCACCAGGTGCGCTGGAGCTTTGTTCACAAAGAGAAAAACATTAAAGTGAATCCTGTATTGCCAGTGCATGTGTGTATGTGTGTGTGTTAAAATAGAGTGCTAAAGAGGAGGTTTTCCTATCCCCTCTGGCTAAAAAGAAAAGTAAATAGTTCGGAGTGATTTATGTGGTGGGGCGAACCTTACGCGTCAATAGATCCTGAGTAGCTACTCACTCAAAAATAAACACACACATACACGAGGTGGTGACTCACGCGATACATTTTACGCACACGTCCTTTAGAAGCTGCCTTTTAAAGTTCCGATCAAAGCATGTCTTTTTCTCTATAATTTAAGATCATTAAGAATAAAGGAAAGATGAGTCTAACTGTAAAAAGACCGGTAACAGCTCACAAGTTGTCACAATACACAAGCAGACAAGCAGAAACCTTTTTTAGAAACAATAATAAAATGCTAAGATCTCTCAAAAAACTTTGCCTTAACTACTGTATCTCAGTCTTGTCAATAACCCAATTAAATCTCTTGACAAACGTCTTATAGTCATTCATTCACTGAAAAAAGTTTGTGTTTGTGGTTTTCTAGTTTTTCTCACCTTTTGGACTGCGCCTCTGACGGGTTTCTGTCTCTCTGCCTTCTGTTTTTGAACCAGTTGCTGACCTGTGTGAGGGACAGTCCTGTGATCTTGGCCAGATTCCTCTTCTCGGCCGGGGACGGGTACCGGTTCTGCTTATAGAGGTCCTTCAGAGCATTCCTGGAGCGCTCTTTGAAGCAGTACACCGTCTCCTCTCCATCCCAGATGGTCCGGGGCAGGGGAAACTTACGTCGCAGGCGATATTTATCCACTGCGCCCAGAGGTCTACCGCGGGCCTTCTCCGCCTCCGTGTACCGGGCTTTGTACCATAAGTCCTGCAGGGCAGAGTGGCACGAAGGGCTGAAGCTGTGGCTCTCCAAGATGCTGTAAAGCTCCTGGTAGCGCGCCTGGTGGAAGGCCACCAGCGCCTGAGCGCGGAGGATACTCTCGTTGCCGCGCAGTAAGTCGCTCTGCGGGAGAGACCACAGAAACCGGGCGAGTCGATCCACGTTGCCCCCCTGCTGAAGAGCCTCGCAAACACACGCAACCTGCTCCGGTGAAAAAGCCAAAGAGGTCGCGGTTGCTGCGGGTGAAGTGTGCGCAGACAAAGAGTCCATAGTGGGCATCTTGTGCTCCGGTGGAGAAGTCTGCCCGACGAGCATCCCTGTGGCCACAGGAGTGTCCAGAGTCAGGAGTTTGACGTGCCCCCGGCTGTCCGTGGAGCTCTCGAGAGGCTCCGTGTACTTCACATTTTCCTTTTTGATCTCGCCTGCCACTGTCACTTCACTGCAGGAAACAGACATTGTTTTTATTCTTCACCTCAGATTCCTTTAGTCCGTCACCCCGCCTCGTTTCTGCCCAAAGCTGATCAGGTTACCCGTGCGCCATGCGAGTGATATCGGGTGTCTTTGTAAGTGGATAGCTTTCCCCTTTCGCTCCAGCAGCGTGACTTCTCAGCCCGATAGTTTGAGGGGGACACACATGATTGGCTACACGAAATTTCGAAAGGGGCGGGGCGAACGCAGTATAATAATAATAATAATG
>NW_015554073.1:1108956-1109151 GCF_001515605.1 Sinocyclocheilus anshuiensis
CCGATCTAGCCGTGACGCGCTCCAGCAGCTCACCTGCGCTATTGGTGAGATCTCATTCGAGGCTTTTGTGTGCTTCTGTGTTTACTTTGAGCTTAACAGACTCATACAACCGACACTTCAAACGACACAGACATTTACAAAACGACAAGCCTTACCCATTTTAATCTCCGTTTGAAAGGTTCTTGGTCTAACTTC
>NW_015554073.1:1110500-1127647 GCF_001515605.1 Sinocyclocheilus anshuiensis
CAAATTTATATATTTATGAATGACAAGGACAAGTTAAAAATAACAAGAAAGAGAAAGGAAAGAAAATTGGAAAATAGAAAACTGGTGATACATTTTCATAAGGTATGCAAAGGTAAAGTGTCTATATCTATCTATCTATCTATCTATCTATCTATCTATCTATCTATCTATCTATCTATCTATCTATCCATCCATCCATCCATCCATCCATCCATCCATCCATCTATCTATCTATCCATCTATCTATCTATCTATTATCTATCTAGCTATCTATCGCTGAAACTCAGCGCTGGACAGAGCTCACAAACTCGAGCAGTGTTTGAATAGGAACAATTGTAATAGACATATTTGTTTCCACCCGGCGGTTTTGAATGTAACACTCCTAAGCGGTCTGGAGTGTGTTGACTGCTGTTTATTCTTTTGCAGGCGGACTAAAACAGATATTAACACTAATAATGGATGATCAGGGATGCCCGAGGTGCAAGACGACCAAATACAGAAATCCATCTCTGAAGCTGATGGTGAATGTGTGCGGACACACGCTGTGAGTACCTGCTTTCAGAGCTCTTATTCAAACCTGTGCAGACCCTAAACCTCCAGATGTGGGGCTTTATTCGTGATGGCCAAGACTAAAAGTTTTATTATGTGTTTTATTATATTGTATATCTGCTGTAATAAGGCCAGTGTTTCAACCTGTGAGTGCAGTAAACCGATATTTTTATGATATCTAACTTCTGTTTTGAAACTCTCCTTACAAAAAAGTTAACATGGTAAGCTACTTTTAGTCATTACTATGAAATCATAATAAATTAGCATGTGATATACAAATATTATAAAGAGCTTTTATAATCATTTACACTTCAGAGTTATGTTTTGATACATACATGACCGATAAACATAAGATGTAGCGACAGTAAGTAGTAATTTATAGTAAATACTATAGTGTTTTTGAACCATACTATATTAAAGTGTATTATACTATATATATATTAAAGTATTTACAACACTTTGTTAATTAATGCTACAGCATACTGTAGTATTAATGTGAACTGATAAACTGTTCTAAATAGTATACTTTAGTTTTTTACTACAGTAAACTGTAGTGTATTGTAGTATAATACACCCTATAGTTGTAGAAAACTTAGTACAGTATTGGTTACCAACTACAGTTGTTATATTACCACAGCAACTATAGAATAACCACAATAAATTAATTCAAGTACTTTACTATAGTATGGTTCATAAACACTATAGTATTTACTATAAATTACTATAGTAGTTTTTCATGTGTGCTGACCTTAGTTTGGTAGTTTTATTGTAGTAATAACAAAAATTTGTAACATTGGTATTTTGGTGGAAACTATTACAATGATAAATGTGTTAGGGATGAATTACAGACAAACGTGTGTTCAAACTAGCTGCTCATTTGGTGCATGAGAGTAGTCATTTAGCCACAGAGAGGGTGTAGTATGTATATCTAGTGTGTCTGAAGTCACGTGACTCCTCGTGTTCTGGACGCCCTTGACCTGCAGAGAACTTAAGGACTCATGGTGGACTGCTGACCTGGGACTCAGAGATTGTATGAATATATTACACACTGATGACACACTGCTGGAGACAGTCCAGCACACAGTCCCCTCAGTCCCCTGGTAATTTCTTGAGAGTTTACATCTGTATGAAGAAAATCAGAAAGAAGGAATTACAGCTAATAAAATGAGCATAGTCTGTGATTAAATGCAGATGATGGAGTGGAGATGGAAATGTTGCTTGTGTGTTTCTTCAACTATGGGCTTTTTTGTCCCTTTGGACTTTGGAGAGAAATAAACTCTTACAGTTTTTCTCAATCGCTCAAGTTTACTTTTCAAGTAAAGCTTAACATTCAGTTTGTCTTAACATTCTCTAAACTGCAATTGTCAATTGTTTTGTAGGACATCACAGCTCTATTGCATACTGTATATGCAAAATGTAGTAACTCAGTTAAAACATTTAAGTAATTCTTCATTTATTGTATTAGTAAATTGGCCAATGCCACCAAGTTTTTATTTCATTATGTGAGCCGTACTGTTTAAAAAGTGTAGATGTATTTTACCATGCAAGTCATCCTTGGAAATGTCATTTTTGTTCTACCTTTTCACTGACACTCAGCTAAATGCTATTGTGTATCACACAGAGCTTCTTAGATTTCAATAGCAGGTAGTGGTTTACTGGGAAAAGTCAATTGTAATATGTACGTTTATATGTATATAGTACATTTATTTTGTGTTACGTGTAATCAGAAAAGTTCTGTCATAGATATTTATGGAATATACATGTATGTCTGACAAATTTTAAGTAAACTGAATGATCATTTTGCATGGGATGGCTCACACAATGAAAGAATGCTTAGAAGTTGTGAAAAGTATAATCATTTTACTGAGAATCAGCTCATCATTTTTGATAAGCAAGCCATGTGCAAATTGTAGACAGTTGTTCTTAATCTTTTGCACATGTAAAAACATGATTAAATGAATAAGAAATTCAAATCAGATACCTGAACTTCAGTTGATTTTGAAATCACACCACAACTAAGGGACAGTCATAATTTGTGAAAAAATTGATATTTTTGACATTACAGATATTGAAATGGTTAATTATTTCACTCTTTTTTTAGATTGTTATAGTTTTTATAATAGTCTAATAATAATATGTCATATTTTTACATTGTTAACTTGTATTTTAAGATTGAAAATCTACAAGGGTAAAATAATAATATAATGATATAATATAATTGAATAGAAAAGGCATTTGAAAAACCTAAAATCTGTTAGTGTTATTAAAAATCACCCATGAGACATAAAAGTGCCTGTAGTTGAAGACACACTGTGCTTGTGACTGTTAGGCTGATGCTGAGTGTGTCCTGATCAGTGTTGGGGAAAGTTACTTTTAAAAGTAATGCATTACAATATTGCGTTACTCCCTAAAAAAGTAACTAATTACGTTACTTAGTTACTTTTTATGGAAAGTAATGCATTACATTACTTTCGCGTTACTTTTTAAATATGAGCAGGGCTTGATTGTATTTAATATAAGAAGTTCTATTTATAGCTAATGTAAAAGCCCTTTTACACTAAAAAGTGTATAAACCTCAGGCTGAAGCAAAAGTAAATTCACGTCTGTACAGTAGAACGCAGGAGAAGTGACCTGCAGCAGTAAAGAGGGAAGGGCACAAGCAGGTGTGTGTGAGAGATAGTTGATGAGAGGGTCACAGGTAGCTTGTGTGTGGGTGTGGGTGTGTGTGTGTGTGTGTGTGTGTGTGTGTGTGTTTGTGTGTGAAATGCAGGAGTTTGCAGATTTTGTGTGTGCGTGATGGGGTCAGTTGTGCTGAGTTAGAGGAGTGTAGTAACCTCTCAACATGCTGACAAACACGGATCGGGAGTGGAGGAATGAGCAGGGAATGTCTAGCATTTAGTCACATGAGAGTCTGTGTTCAAGTTTTTAAAGGTCTGTCGTTTTCTCTCACACGCATGCACACTCACCTTGTGTATGTTCAGAAATAAAGTCTATCCTCTAAAGTAAGTTTAAAAGTGAACAGTTGAGATGCTTCAGAGAAAACCCAAGCCAGATATCAGCTGAGCCATGGTGCTGTGGTTAGTACACATGTTCCTGATGCTTTGCACTGCCACCATCACAAACCAAAAATGTACACTACTGTTCACAAGTTTGTGGTCAGTAAAACTTTATTTTAATGTTTTTAAAAGAGTTCTCTGATACTCAGCATTTATTTGATCAAGAATAAGGTTAAAAGAGTAATATTGTGAAATATTGTTACTCATTAACAACAAAACTGTTTTATATTTTAATATATTTTACAAATGTAATTTATTCATGTGATGGCAAAGCTGAATTTTCAGCAGCCATTACTCCAGTCTTCCGTGTCACATGATCCTTTAGAAGTCATTCTAATATGCTGCTGACTTGGCGCTACAGAAACATTTATTATTATTATTAATGCTGTGATCTTTTTTTTTTTCTTCAGGATTCTTTGATAAATAAAAAGTTCAAAAGAAAAGCATTTGAAATATTTGAAAGTCTTTTGATTTATCAATTTAAACCATCTTGTTAAATAAAAGCATTAGTTTCATTCAAAAATAAGCTTACTTAACCCATTGTGGTATTTAAATTTTTTATCAATAAAACTAAAATGTACAAATCTAAAATAAAAAAGTTATATTTTATTAGCATAAGCCAATTTGCAATTACAACAAATGATTTATTAGCTTTTTTATTTCTGAAAATGTTCCCTCTTTCACGCCTCCATAATTTCCTGTCACCAGCAAAGTTTTTCCACTGTATCATATACAGTACCTGGCGTATTGAACAGTTTCAGAGCGCAAATTAATCTCTAGAAAGAGTGGGGAAACTACAAAAAAAAAAAAAAAAACAGACAGAGAAAAGGAGAGTTAAACTGCTCAGTGGAAAATGAAAGATTGTTTACTGTATTTTTAAGAAAATCTAGTTGAAACTCAGCATTAGTTATATGCATAAATCCTGGGCAAGATGTAACATTGGTTTTTAACACGCACTGTACTTTTGTCAGTTCATATTGTGTATGTCTGCTTTGCTTCAAACCCATCCCGTCATCACTCCATTATGATTGAGTAAGACCACCACACATCCCGGCCTCTGTTTTATCCATTAGTCTAACTTATGGTTCGGTTTGGAAAGTTTCGAGGGCCAAATTTTACCCTCTGAAGCAGTGAGATGATTGAAATGTGTTTGTGTGGAATCGCTTCTGAAGGCTTTTCCTTTACTGTTTATTTTGACCCTCATTCAGCAGACCTTCTGCCAATGTGAGCAAAATGTGTGTGTGTTTCAGGTGTGAGAGCTGTGTGGAGATGCTGTTTGTCCGTGGCTCAGGTAACTGTGTGCAGTGCAACACTCCTCTCAGAAAGAGTCATTTTCGCGTGCAGCTCTTCGAAGATCCAGCCATCGATAAAGAGGTGGAGATCCGCAAGAAGGTTCTCAAAATGTATGTGGCAGAAAAAGTGTGTATATGCGCATCCAAAATTGTCTTATTGGCTCATCATTATTGTATTTTAATGAATTTCTTTCCTCTTTCAGCTATAATAAGAGGGAATTAGATTTTTCCACTCTGAAAGAATATAATGACTACCTGGAGCAAGTGGAGGACATTGGTGAGATACATATCATTTATTTATTCATTTATTTATTTTAATTTTTTCAGTTTCTGGCATTCTGTAAGTGTTTTACAGTTTTTCTCAATTGATTTGACACATTTCTCCAAACTCAGGTCACTGTTCTCAAAACAGTTAGCACGGTGATCTGAATACGTTGTAATTTTCCTAAACAGATTGAGCGTTTTCATTCATTTCATGCAAATTACAAATCATGCAAATAATTTTCTCAAAACAATGTGCACAAAACTCTCTAATGTTTTCACAATAATTAATACAACCAATCAATACTTTAAAATAGCTGAAAAAAGGTTTTACACAAATCACAAACATTTATGTACCATTTGTCCAAACACAACAAACAAAACTCTGTAATTTGTGATTCTATCAAATGAACATGGTGTATTTTCGATTGGCCCTAAACTGATAACTGCTCGGTTAATCATACACTCAACACAGGAAATTCAGTTTCATTCTGAAAAATGTTTGGACATTTACAGTAAGTAACAGAAGTTGTCCCAGGAGGACTAAGAATCTGTACTAACAACAATCACAGAAGTTGTCCCAGGAGGACTAAGAATCTGTACTAACAACAATCACAGAAGTTGTCCCAGGAGGACTAAGAATCTGTACTAACAACAATCACAGAAGTTGTCCCAGGAGGACTAAGAATCTGTACTAACAACAATCACAGAAGTTGTCCCAGGAGGACTAAGAATCTGTACTAACAACAATCACAGTCCCCCCCCCCATAAATATATTTTTATTGCATATTTGTTCTTGCTCTTTGTATACTTTCCCTTTTATTATTACTCTAAAGCAATTGTGATAAATGTGTAAATGATTAGGAAAACTGCATTTCTTGTGTTGAGTGTATGATTAACCGAATAGTTATCAGTTTAGGGCCAATCGAAAATACACCATGTTCATCTGATCGAATGACAAACTACAGAGTTTTGTTTGTTGCGTTTGGAAAAATGGTACTCCAAAATTGTCTTATTGGCTCATCATTATTGTATTTTAATGAATTTCTTTCCTCTTTCAGCTATAATAAGAGGGAATTAGATTTTTCCACTCTGAAAGAATATAATGACTACCTGGAGCAAGTGGAGGACATTGGTGAGATACATATCATTTATTTATTCATTTATTTATTTAAATTTTTTCAGTTTCTGGCATTCTGTAAGTGTTTTACAGTTTTTCTCAATTGATTTGACACATTTCTCCAAACTCAGGTCACTGTTCTCAAAACAGTTAGCACGGTGATCTGAATACGTTGTAATTTTCCTAAACAGATTGAGCGTTTTCATTCATTTCATGCAAATTACAAATCATGCAAATAATTTTCTCAAAACAATGTGCACAAAACTCTCTAATGTTTTCACAATAATTAATACAACCAATCAATACTTTAAAATAGCTGAAAAAAGGTTTTACACAAATCACAAACACTTATGTACCATTTGTCCAAACACAACAAACAAAACTCTGTAATTTGTGATTCTATCAAATGAACATGGTGTATTTTCGATTGGCCCTAAACTGATAACTGCTCGGTTAATCATACACTCAACACAGGAAATTCAGTTTCATTCTGAAAAATGTTTGGACATTTACAGTAAGTAACAGAAGTTGTCCCAGGAGGACTGTGATTGTTGTTAGTACAGATTCTTAGTCCTCCTGGGACAACTTCTGTTACTTACTGTAAATGTCCAAACATTTTTCAGAATTTAAGTTTGAGGTCATTCAGGTGGACAATCAAGATAATTTTGAATGGAACAGGAGCATTGTTGACATGGTGATCCAGAACAACATCAAAAGCCACAAAGGAAGAGACCTTTAGAGATGTTGAGATAGGAGCTTGTCAAGCATGGATTCAACCTTTTTTACATTTTTTTCTCCTATGATGCAAGCGCAGCAAATATGTAGTCTAGATAAAATGCAATGAAATTCTCTTCCAGATGTAAATGAAAGGCAAGATCAATAATTCAGGATAAGTCATGTATACAGCAAACACACATGTCTATATACAGTGGTGGCCAAAATTATTAGAACACTAGTATTTTCACCAGCAAAAAAAGTCACACACAGACACACACACACACACACACACACAAAGACTGATCTGTAGTTATCAGAAAAGTTTGTTTGCAGTTCTTGCTGATAAAGGCGGCGCAAACAGATTTTAAGTTTAAAGGGGCAATTCGTTTTTTTTTCTCACGGGTGATAGCAGGTGTTGATGTTGGAATAATTTTTATTTCATTTAGATATACACAATATATGTAAAACAAAACTCCCTGTTGAAGAATTGCAATAAACATGTATTTTCATTGGCATATTTGTGCATCTACAGCTGATTTTATAATCAATAGAGAACACGCCTATAGATTTGATGTTAATATTTACTTTTAATAATTGCATCACTAGAAAACATTGCAGTGCTTCATGTTGCAGTAAAGTTGAGATGCTTGGTTAAGATAATTTTGTGTTTGGATGGCTGTGCTAATTGTTTTGAGAACAAGTACATTGCATTGGAGAAAAGTGTCAAATCGACTGAGAAAAACTGTAAATGTATTTACCTCTTTCTCTGTCCAGTGTTTAACCTGACTAATAACATAGATGTTGAAAGGACCAAGCAGATTATGGAACAGTACCAGCGAGATAACAAAGACATTATACAGAGAAACAAAGCCAAACTAGTGAGTATGTGTGCATGGTTCTGATTGGACAGTTGGATAATTTCACAAGTGAGAATCTTATATAAGCAGAAATAGATTGTAGCAGAGATCAGAATGACATCTTATTGACTGTAAATGTCCAAACATTTTTCAGAATTTAAGTTTGAGGTCATTCAGGTGGACAATCAAGATAATTTTGAATGGAACAGGAGCATTGTTGACATGGTGATCCAGAACAACATCAAAAGCCACAAAGGAAGAGACCTTTAGAGATGTTGAGATAGGAGCTTGTCAAGCATGGATTCAACCTTTTTTACATTTTTTTCTCCTATGATGCAAGCGCAGCAAATATGTAGTCTAGATAAAATGCAATGAAATTCTCTTCCAGATGCAAATGAAAGGCAAGATCAATAATTCAGGATAATTTATGTATACAGCAAATACACACACACACACACACACACACACACACACACACACACACACGTGTATATACAATGGTGGCTAAAATGATTAGAACACTAGTATTTTCACCAGCTAAAAAAGTCATATCAGATGTAAATGAAAGGCAAGATCAATAATTCAGGATAAGTCATGTATACAGCAAACACACATGTCTATATACAGTGGTGGCCAAAATTATTAGAACACTAGTATTTTCACCAGCAAAAAAAGTCACACACAGACACACACACACACACACACACACAAAGACTGATCTGTAGTTATCAGAAAAGTTTGTTTGCAGTTCTTGCTGATAAAGGCGGCGCAAACAGATTTTAAGTTTAAAGGGGCAATTCGTTTTTTTTTCTCACGGGTGATAGCAGGTGTTGATGTTGGAATAATTTTTATTTCATTTAGATATACACAATATATGTAAAACAAAACTCCCTGTTGAAGAATTGCAATAAACATGTATTTTCATTGGCATATTTGTACATTTACAGCTGAATGTGTTTTATAGTCAATAGAGAACACACCTATAGATTTGATGCTAATATTTACTTTTAATAAAAGCATAACTAGAAAAAATTGCAGTGCTTCATTTTGCAGTAAAGTTGAACTGTTTGGTTAAGATAATTTTGTGTTTGGATGGCTGTGCTAATTGTTTTGAGAACAAGTACACTGCATTGGAGAAAAGTGTCAAATCGACTGAGAAAAACTGTAAATGTATTTACCTCTTTCTCTGTCCAGTGTTTAACCTGACTAATAACATAGATGTTGAAAGGACCAAGCAGATTATGGAACAGTACCAGCGAGATAACAAAGACATTATACAGAGAAACAAAGCCAAACTAGTGAGTATGTGTGCATGGTTCTGATTGGACAGTTGGATAATTTCACAAGTGAGAATCTTATATAAGCAGAAATAGATTGTAGCAGAGATCAGAATGACATCTTATTGGAGCCACAGCTTAGCAATCTGTGCATGTGCTCAAGACACAGTTGAGCTTTTATTTTATTTTATTTTATCCTTCCATCCCTAATTTAATATTGCCTCTCTTAGACACGTGAGCAGGAGGAGTTGGAGGAGCTGTTGTTACAGGAGCAGCAGAATTCAGAGCAGAAGAGACTGGAGACCCTGCAGGAGGAACAGAGACAACTACAGACCAAGAGGAAAAACAAACAGGCCCTGCTGGATGAACTGGTACACTCGTGTTGATTTGGTCCATGGGTTGATGTCTCATTGCTTTTCTAGCATGTGTATCTGACTTTAGACTTTGTCTTTTTTGTCCATAGTCCGTATATCATATACTTCACACACAATATATAAAACAATACCCTTATCTGGTTTGAGTTGTGGCCTAGTGGTTAGTGCTCTGGCATGTTGAGTTGTGGTGCTTCTGCAAGCATTGCAAGTTTGACTAACTTGTGTTATTTCCTGATCTTCCCTTCCTATCCATCACTGTCCTCTCCTCACTGTCAATTAAAGTGTCAAAAATGTTTAAAATAAAAGCATATCCTCAATGCTGTGTTTGTGTTTGCAGGAAAGTTCCAGGTTACCTGCAGCTGTGCTGTTGGCCCAACATAAAGATCGAGCTGTTCAACTGGAGACCCAGATAGAAACACAAAAGCAAAATGTCAAGCCAGCAAACATCTTCTCTACTGGAATAATGATGGTGAGGGAGCAACATACATACACACATGCACACATAATCTGTAAAGGTTATAGTGAATAACATTTTTAATCATATTAATTAATAATCAATCAAATCAATTTAGGATTAGCTGAGAAATGCCACCAAATGAAGAATGAATGCTAATGATTAGTCATAATTCTTCTGCATATATATACTTATTTATTTTTATATAGATGTTTTTTTCGTGTTTATTAACATGTTTCCTGTGTAATATTCAGCACACTATGTGCACAAGCTTTTGCGTACACACAGACACACCAGCATGCTTGTATTAGCCAATGTTTGAGTATGACGTGGGAGTGTGTGTGTGTTTATATCATTTTGTGGTGCGTCTGTGTTGTAAAGCAGGTAAGACAGGTTTGTTCTTTAAAAAAAAAAATCCTTTCAGCGGTCACTGCAGAGGACAGACCTGAACCAACATGTCATGAATGTGTATGCAAATGAGGAGGGGGAGCAATACATCTAAAAAACTGCCGTTTTAGAATTAAAAACAGAAACAGTGTGCACAATTGTCTGTGTTTGTGTATGTGTATCCAAGTCCATAAGTTTCCACAAACGCGTCTTGTGGTTGGCATGAAGAGATGATTGGTGTGTATGTTGGCATGGATCTTGGCACATGGAGGATAGTACCGGCAAAAAAGTGTTTGTCAGATTTAGATGGCTTTAGACTACTAGGCAGGAGGCACGCATATATGGTTATATTTAACGCACAGATGTTTCTGTTCTGAGCGGTGCAGTTAAGCAATGTGTGTGTTCGTCTGACTTTTTGCAGGCAGAATCATACTCGGCATACATGTTTACAGAGCCAGTAGAGGCTTGGAGATCAAAATAGTGTGTGTTACAGGGCATGGAGAGGGCATTGGCTCTCACACTTGTTACTTGAGCTCAGTTAATGCCAGCTGGAGGGTCCACAAAGCTCACTTTATCCCCACTGAACCTGTATGTGTGTTCACTAGTGTTACACGGTAAATTCAGGACACTTTCTCAGTGTGAATTCAGCGATTTATGATTATTTTGCTGTGAATAGGTTAAGATATTTAAGATAATGTGTTGATGAGTATATTTTGTTGTATTTGTGGTAATATCTGTGCTTTTGTGACATTTTTCTCTTGTGCCCCGTGCAGAGCAGTGTGAGTATGCGATCATTTTCAAATGTGCTGATCTGAGGTGAATGTGTGTGTGTGTGTGTGAAGGTCAGCAGAGGTGCTGATAGACAGTTTATATTTGTTGACCTTGGAGCGTCCTGAAGACTTGCATAGTCAGAGTCCCGATGCGCTCTCCTGCCTCATCTCATGTGAAGCAGAAACCTTTTGCCGTTCTCTCACATTCCTCTTGACTTAACCAAAAAAGAAATTTACTCGGAACACGCATCGTTTAATGGAGTTTTGTCAAAAGTAATTCTGTAAAAACTTTTATGGACAATTCTTGTTTGAAGATATTTATCAATAGTTATTAACAAAAAGCAATGTTTCTCAACCAGTGAAAACTTCCGTACAAAACTTCCAATGGGGTCGTAGGATGACTTAAAATATTTAAATTAATAAATGATATATAAAATAATCTGACTCTAATCTCAAATAAAAAATGCTAAAAAATAGATCAAATCAAGATGCAAACTGAAATCATTACTTTCTGAAAATTAATTTACACACAGCTTTTATAATTATTTATTTATTTTATATGATGTTAAATGTTAAATGCGTAAAAAATGCTTTTAAAAATTGATGAAAAATTCAATTAGGAATTTCAATACACAGAAAATCAGCAGCTAAATATAATTGTAAAAACAAACCAGGATGTCTATGTCAATTCCCAGCCCTGTTTCTTTCCGTTTTTTCAAACGCATTAATGTAAACTTAAATTATGATAAATTATGAGATTATTATCAGAACTCTTAAAAAAAATTCTAAAAGCCAAAGTGAAACTGATTGGCTGACTTTATGCAATTTTTGGGTCAAGGTGCACAAGTTTTTATCAGTCCAGTGGGAAACAAAACTGTTTTCAGTGTACAGGGCTGCAACAATTAGCTGAATTTGGCAGTGCTTTCAAGGTTCATGCCATCAGATTTTTGAAAGATATTCAGAGATTTGATTGAGGAATTTAGAAGTTTGTATGTAAGATATTCTTGGGTCCACTTGTGTTGTTATATGTAGTTATATCTGATTTCATATTTACTCACTCCAAATATTACATCAAAAATTATTTTAAATTGAATCATTCAGATTTTAATGTCTAAATGAGTGGTTCTTGGCAGAATAAGCTTTAAAGTCTATGGTCACCTTGGTCTGCTTTGGTGACCGACAGTGTGTACTATGCTGGTACAATGAGAATAGCTAATCATAATAGATATTTACATAAACTCTTAAAGGTACAGTAGCAAAAACAGCCTGTTTTTATCTAGTTAAATTATGGTCAGTAAAACTAAATTTGGACTGTTTTTGGTGCAAGAAACTTTGATTTGAATAAAATGCTACAGAAGTTTATACAGTTCCCAGTTCCCTTTAAGATTAAGTCTCCTTACAGGCATAGTTTACAACAGAATTTCCCAAATCCCGTCCCACATTCTGGTTGATACTTGTAGCTGAATGCTGGCAAGAAGCAATACCAGCACACCTCAGAAATAATAACTGGCATTTGTTGGTTTGGTGAGGAAAATTATCACACCCACAGAATGAACAAACAAATGAGCCGTTGCATCGTAGAGCCTTTCCTGTGCCAGTCAAAATGTTCTGTGCCTCCCAAGACAGAAGTCTAAAATGCAGAACCAGGGGAGATGGTTTATTTAAAAAATGTAAAATTCAAGTCCACCTCGTAAAAACATGTTTACTATGTGTTAATGTCAAACATATGGACTGATTCACTGCCCAGGCAGGGGTGAGGTTAAAGCGCTGGACGGCACTGAATGTCGAAACGCAGCAGATATATGATTGATTTAAACTCAAGGCCCTGTTAAACTGTGTGTAACTGCTTGGAGTGAAACTCTGAATGCACAGACAACCAGAGGGGTGTTTCAGCTCAGGGATTTCCTTCCCTCTCCACCCCCACACAGTAATGAAGATGGATCGAGCCAGCAGCTCTGTTTTAAGGGCGCTGGGGAGTGAATATGTATCTATAGTCACTCGGCATACTCAGAATCAGCAGCATTTCTCTATACACACACATATAAAACACCACAAATTAATGCTGAGCGCAGATGTTCATTTTGAGTCGGTAAAAATGCGGTAGTGGTTTACCATGGAGTGTGTGCGTGTGTGTGTACTGGAGTTTTCCACTGGTATTAGGCTGTTGACAGGGTAATCTATGATTGGATGGTTTGTATGTGTTGACATGGAAATCTCTAGACAGATTGTTTGTGTGTGAGACGTGAGTTTGGAACTGATCAGGCTGGGTGGACAAGAGAATTTATGTTCGTTATTTTGAATTCATTATTAACCACAAACATTTGGTGTGTATAGAAAGTTAAAGTGTTCAGTTTGTAGAATTGGAGTGCTGCATCCTGCAAGTGTGTGTGTGTTGTTTGCTGGGTTCAATGTGAGGAAAAATAGTTTTTAGTGAATAAATAAAATCAGCCCAGTAACTTGAATAAGAATTTAATAAGAAATCTACTGCAACAGTACTAGTTTTAAATTGAGAAAATATTTCTCAAGCTACCATAAAAAATCACATGGATCTTATTTTTATATTATTTTTAAATATATACTCATACTGTTGTCAAAAGGTTTGAGGTCAGTAAGATTAAAAAAAAACATTTTTTTAAAGAAGTCTCTTATTGTCTTATGCTAATTTATTTGAATAAAAATACAGTAAAATACAGTAAATTACATATTACAATTTTGAACTGTTTTCTATTTAAATATATTTTTAAATTAAATTTATTTCTGTGATGGCAATTGGCAAAGCTCAATTCTCAGCCAGTCTTCAGTGTCACACGACCCTTCAGAAATCATTCTGTAATCAGTATGCTGATATGATGCTCCAAAAAATATTTCTTCTTATTATTAAATGTGGGAAATGGTTGTGATGTTTTTTTTTCAGAATTCTTTGATGCATAAAATTTCAAAAGAACAGAATTTATTTGAAATAGAAAGTTTTTGTAATATTATGAATGTCTTTACTGTCCCTGATATAAATAAAATAAAATAAAATAAAAATATGAATTTCTTTAAAAAAAAAAAATACTGACCTCAAAATGAATGGTAGTGTAAATACTACATATTCATATTAAATATACATTATGCCCAATTTATTTTTGCCAAATTCACCCGCCATTGCCTAGTGTTGCAAAAAATGTAATTTTGTACTTTGGCTGTGCACTTGCAGTCAATTAACAGATTGTAAAATGTCCCTCACAAGTGCTCTTTTTCACGCTCTAGTTACTTGTATCACTGTTATTTTCTCTCTTTTTCTCTCTCTGTTTTGTGTGGCATTATTTTACTTTGCTGTTTTGTTGCCGTATAAATGCATGCAGTACTTTCAAACCTAAGTAACGAGAAGCTCTCCCATGGAAATTCCCTCTCTCCACACACACACACACTCCCTCCATGCTGTGGTTTCTGTCTGTCTCCTCCAGCAAGTTCAATCTCCCTTGTGTGTGTTGCCTTTGTGTGTGTGTGTGTGTTGGCAGTGAGTGATGTTGTCATACATCTTTAAATCCCCTGCTTGGATCTGTATCCATAGAGGGATGTGTGTGTTTGTTGGCACCCATGCATTTGTGTGTGTGTGTGACTTAATCTCAGACAGAATGTCTGTTAGTGTTGTTTAAATGAGGTCATCTGCATTAACAGTTTAATTTTAAACTCAATGAGTGTGTTTTAAATGGTGTTAAATAAAATAGTGTAAAATTAAAATAATATTTAAAGAAAGTTAAATGAAAATCTAACAAAAGTAATATTTTTTATTGGTATATGTACCTACTTTCTAAATGGTTGTCCTCAGAAATCACACTTGTTTCTGTGACAGTCAGACATGTAAAACAAGTGTACATGCCTTTTTAGCCAATCAGAACACAATCATAAATGATTTCTGTCTGTCAATCATTGTCTGTATTTATGGGCAGGGTTTGAAACAATTGGGCAGTCTGTCTATCTAAATCTTGTCTATTTTTTTTGTTTAGTAGTGTTTTTTTATTGTCATGGCAAAAAATGTGCATTTGTATTGCCAAAACAGTGCAAAAATGTGTCTTTCTCTCTGTCTCTTTCCTTCAGGGTCAGACTGTTTCTTTTGCTTCCGTGTCTCGTGTGGAGGAGGTGTTGTACGTCTATCAGCCTCTGTGCATTGACGCATACGGGCCACCCGTTCCAGAACTGGATCAATTGGGCCGATTAGGGTAAGAATCAGTTGCATTTTGCCAATGTGAATTATATTATGGTAACACTTAACAAAAAGGTTTTATTGGTTAACATTACTAAACTACATTAGTTAACATGGACTAACAATGAAACATTTATTTTGGTCTCACTTTAGTTTGGGGACCAATTCTCACTATTAACTAACTATTAGCTTTGATGTTGGCCTCAATAAACTCATAATTTGTTGCTTATTAATAGCTGTAAACATATCGGTAAACATATAGTAAATATGTGGTCATGCAGAATGAGTCATTAATATGTGCTTTATAAGTACTAACAAACCAGTAGCCAGTATGTTAGTAAATTGCATGCTAATAAGCACCTAGTAACCTTTTTTTTTAATTATTAATCCACTTTAACAAAGGTTCGTAAATACTGTAAAAATACATAGCTTATTGTTCATTCATGTTAACTAATGCATTAATGTTAACAAATGAGATCTTATTGTAAAGTGTTAACTTATATTATATTATATTATATTATATTATATTATATTATATTATATTATTATCAGTATGTCAGTAAGTAAATTTTTTTTAATTCTTGCATAAGGATGTTGTTTCCTTTTTGTACCTTCTCTGTTCCCTTTCTGTTGAGAGTGTGTGTTTGACAGTGATAAATGACCTCTTATTTAAACAAATAAACCACATCTCCCATGGTGCACTGCTCCCAGGGTAAACAGGAAGTCTGCTGACATTTTTGCTATGCTTGCAGTTTCACGCTTCACTTAAGTTTAACTTTGTCTGTAAGACACACTCTCACTCTTCTCAAACACACACAGGCTTTGAAGCTAAATTCGTGTATATTAGGGCCTCTCGTTAATGCAGTGATCTTTAATTCTGCTAATGCTGTTTACTATATCCTACCTCTATAATAATTTCTTAATAATCTCAACATGCTCCCATGAGGTGACCGGCTTTGTCAAATAAAACAGCTTTTATTAGCCTACTGATGACTATAGTATTAAAGGGATGGTTTACCCAAAATGAAAAATCTGATGACAGAATTTTAATCTTTGTGTGAACTATCTCTAAGAATTTTTATGATGAAAAAAATAATTGTTCACCTTTAAAGGCACAATATGTAATTTTCACCGCTAGAGGGCGAGTATTCAAAATAAACAAATAGACAAAGGTGTAGTTTGATGACACCGTGAGTGTGGAATCATGGGAGTTGTGGTCTTCATCCCCACAGCCGACGCAATCCGACGGGACTCGGGCAGAAATCATGTTCATGGATGAGCTAATGATTTATTAACATAGTAGAATGAAGCAGGGTGAGGCTGAAAGCCGTCGAAGCGAAGCAGTCGACCGCTTCCGCTCTTTCTGGTCGTGCGTATGTGGGGAAAAAAAAGCAGCGCTGTTTTATCATACTAGATACATTTGAAAGTTCTCTTATAATGCTACTCTGTGCGGTCGTCACCGGTCTAATAAAACGCACAACATATTAAAGCATCTTTGGCGTTTCCATGTTTTCTACAAAGCAAAACCGGAAATTGAGGGGTTATGACGTCATTGGCAGGCGACACAATGACACTATGGACACGCTCCGTGTCACTAGTTAAAATTGCTTATTTCTCTGGATTTAAACATTCTTCGAAACATTTGGGATAATGTAAGTACACAAGTCAGCAAAATATATAACACTGTTCTAGTGGTTTTTGGATATTTTAATAAAAAAATCTTACATATTGTGCCTTTAAATGCAAATGAAGCTTAAGTTGAACCATGACTTCTATTGTAAGTGTGTTTCTGTCACAGACGCTGTTGACAGAGCTTAACTTGTATTGAACCCCCCCCCCCCCCC
>NW_015554073.1:1127723-1147856 GCF_001515605.1 Sinocyclocheilus anshuiensis
CCCACACACACACACATACAGATAGATAGATACACACTGGAATCTTCAGCAGAGGATCTTGTGATGTGGTTTGAGCTGAAAAGCAGAGGACAGTAGAAGAAAAAGGGTGAGGGTTATGAAAAGAGACGATAGGGTGGATCACTCTCTCTTTGTTTCTTTTTCTCTTTCGTTCTGAAATCTTCTTTTTTCCTGAGTGTTTGTGTGTGTGTGTGTGTGTGTGTGTGTGAGGTTGACAGAGAGACGTATTGTTTTTTTTGCTATTTGTCTTAGTGTGTTTTGACAGTGAGTTAGTGGAGATTTATGTTGGACTGGTTTGTGTTTTTGGAGGGTCATGTATGTATTCACTTCCTCCTCACCCTCAGGGCGAACCCCGTCCTCTGTGTCCATCACTGTTCTGTACCTGTATAAATACAGATTGGGTGGGGCATTTTATTAAAGACAGCTGTGTGCGTTTGTGTCTTGAAAGGAGGTGATTGGGTTGAAGTTTTCTGTCCTCCACACACGATGTCTTCAAGTGCAGTCAGCTGCATCTGTGTAATGTGTGTGTATTGTTTGAATAGCAGAGTTTTTTTTTGGGGGGGGGTAACTATGCCTTAATATGTTCTTCTACTCTTACAATGTTGCATATAAATATATTTCAAGTTTTGGCTGTACAAGTCTCCCTTCATGGATCAGTAATCTTCCCATCAAACCCTCTCAGGACACACACATATATTGAGTCAGTGATGAGTGATGTCTCTGGTGAGTTTTGAGATGTGTCTGCAGAGATTTGGATAAGGTAATTAGTTTAAGAGGCATTTGTTATTGGACAGGACACCGCTTGTATGTGAGTCTGTGTTTGTTTAGGTTCAGTAAAATGTTTTTAAAAGAAGTCTCTTATGCTCACCAAGGTTGCATTTATTAGATGAAAAAAGTAAAAATGGTAATATTGTGAAAAAAATATATTTTTTAATATATATAAAATGTCATTTATTTCTGTGATAGCAAAGCTGTATTGTCAGCAGCCATTACTCCAGCCTTCATTGTCACATGATCCTTCAGAAATTATTCAATAAGCTGATTTGGTGCTCCAGAAATATTTATTATTATTATCAATTTTGAAAACAGTGATCTATAATAATTTTGTGATGATACATTTTTAAAGATTATTAGATAAATTGAAAGTTTAAAAAGAATAGAATTTATTTCAAATAGAGAAAGCTTTTGTAATATTATAAATATCTATATTTACACTTTTGATAAATTTAATGTGTCCTTGCTGAATATTTCTTTAAAAAAAAAGTCTTAATGACCCCAAAATTTGAATGGTAGAGTGCAGTGATATGCAGTGTTTTTTATTTTTTACTTCTATTTCTTATTATATATTTTTTGTTGTGCTTAATTATGCAGAGTCCTAAAGTCTGAAACAGCTAGTGAAAATGCTTCTATTTTGCATTATTTTTACATTTAATTTAGAATTTATTTTATTTTATTTTAATTATAAATGAAAAGTTTTCATGAGTTCCTGAATTTCTTAGTATAATTTTCTTTAGGTTGGAGCAATTGCCAAGGACTTGTCTTTCATTGCCATGCCAATGTTTAGACTACTTTTTCTACAGAAACACACTTTGCCATACAGGAAGTCATCTTGTGCTAGACAGGAAGTAATCCATCAGCAGGTCAGAAGAGGGCGCATGTGTGAAAAGGGTCAGTAGCTTTATTATGTTTTTTGACATAAATCTGGTTGATTGTTGTTTATTTAGGTAATAAAGAACAAGAGGTATTGTGAATATAACCATGTCCAAGGCAAACCGTTAAAACCTAACAGTTACTACTTAATAATGAAAATATTAAGCACACAAAATTTCATTAGACAATTTCATTAGGGTATAATTCATTAAGTGTCATAATTCTAGAAGATCTTCTTCCTGACTTATTTACTTTATTTTAGTAAGTTTTATACAGCTAAAAAAGGTGTTTCACATCATAATTGTTATTATTTAGTGTTTTGCAGCATGGCTGAATTTAACCAATTCTAACCAATCAGCATTCAGGGCCAGACCATCTGATTTATAATATGCTTGTCTAGAAGGGTCAATGACTGCAGACACGTCTTCCATCCATTCCTCCATCTCTTCTTGTCTGTAAGGTTTTTATTTTATTATTTTTTTAACTGCATTTTGAGATTTGATGTTTGCATATGCAAACAAGCCTAAAACAAAGATTCTGGCCTTGGCTTCAAGAGTAAATTTGGCTTGCAAATGGCCCCTGTTTCTGTGTGTAAGAGGTAGCAAGAGAGAGCTGAACTTCTAAAACATACCCCTAGGGTGCATTGTGGAAAAATGAACAGACAAACTTGTTCACCCTTTCTCTCTCTCAGTCCACAGATTTGAGTGAAGTTTGCATTTTACAATGGTGTGGCTTTTCCTTTGAGCAAGGAATCTTCATACAGGATCTCCCAGATGTGTATGGGTGTGTGTTTTTGTTCGCCTCATTCAGACTTCGTTGTTGCCGTCTCTCTTTAAAACATAAACCATGCTACACGTCTTCATGCATTACACACGCTGCCTCTGTAAACAGCAATATACCTTCGGACCAGTAGGTTTTAATGACCCAGGTCGTCTCTTGGCTCCTGTATAGATGAGTTTGCTCTCTGAACTCTGATGAGGATATTTGCGTCATGGATGAGTTGTAGTTTGATATATGTGTATCTGACATAGCAGTGCGGGCAGCCAGATCTGTTTGAGGAATGTGTGTGTGACACTGACCCTGTAAAAATGACAGATTGTCCAGCAGCTGCTTGAGAGTTTTCTCTGCTTTTTCTGAGGGAATATTTCTGTGCTGAATCCTGTGCTCGGAAAGTCTTTCTCAACTTCTATTAGGCATTAAAGGCTGGCAAGGCACGCAGATCCCTCTGACGGAGAACACACACACACCATCATCACCACAGTGTGTCAGCACTGATACAGCTGCATGTTTTAACTAAAAACTGCTCAGTTCATGTTAGAATTTCAACCTCATCCAGTTGACAACATGAGCTATGTCAGCAACATGTCCATCTTGTGAAGTCATAGTCCAAACCCTCACATTAGTCACTTTTCAAACTACCTTCCAATTTTCTTGCGAATCTTTTCTTCCTTTAGGACTTTTCTTCCTGTACTTCAGTTTGAGGCAGTTTCATTCATATAAAAACATGTATAATTTAGTGCTGTCAAACGATTAATTGCGATTAATCACATCTAAAATAAAAGTTTTTGTTTACATAATATATGTGTGTATACTGTGTATATTTTTATGTATATATAAATACACACACATGCATGTTTATATTTAAGAAAAATATGTTATGTTTATATATGAATATAAATATATACATGTAAATATTTTCAAAATATATACTGTGTGTGTGTGTGTGTATTTATATATACATAAAAAATATACACAGTACACACACATATATTATGTAAACAAAAACTTTTATTTTGGAAGCGATTAATCACGATTAATCGTTTGACAGCACTAGTATAATTATTAACTTATTTGAACTTTTTAAACTTTTTTTATAATTACCAAAAGTGTAATTTAGTTTGTGAGAAATATACAGTCCCATTTGTTGTTACAAAAGATTTTTACTTAAAATAAATGCTGTCACTTTCTATTCATCAAAGAATCCTGACAAAATGTAGCATTATTTAGCATTGTCTCAACAAAGACATTAAGCAGCACAACTGTTTTCAACGTTGATAATAATAAAAAATGTTTCTTATTTGGTGAAAGCACAAAATCAGCATATTAGAATATTGAATTGAAGGAACATCTGACACTGAAGACTGGAGTAATGACTGCTGAAAATTCAGCTGTGCCATCACAGGAATAAATTACATTTCAAAGTGTATTATAATAGAAACAGTTATTTAAAAATGTATGTAAAATTATTACAATATTTACTGTATTTTTGGTCAAATAAATGCAGCCTTGGTTAGCATAAGAAACTTCTTTCAAAAATATATTGACCCCATTTTTACACAACCACAAACCAAAATTATAAGCCTTACAATTTATGGAAAATAATTTACAATATACAATATATGGAAAACATACAGCTTATAATATACAATTTATTTATAATTTGCAATTAGTTTGACCACATGAGGTGAACATACACCATTTTGTGAAGGTAATGAACTTTTATTTACTGCCTTTTTTTTTCTCGAAAAGATAAATCCATTTTTAGTTTTAAAGACTATTTTGTTCCACTTTCTTTCTGAATCTGTATTAAAACGTGCTAACAGTGATTTACTTGTGGAATGATATGTGTGGTTTGTGGATTAATGATGAAGAACTGAAGCAGCATTCTGTGTGCATTAGCTCATGGTCCAGCGCTTCAGTAATCTCTGTTTGTTTAGAAAGTGTGTGAAGCTGAAAGGAGCTTAAGTGTTTCTGATGATACCTGACCCCCTCTATCACTCTCCTCCTCTTCCCTCTCTCTCTTTCCATTTTCTCTCCCTCTCACTGTAGTATCAGTTTACATGTAATTTTCAGTTCTCTTTATAATGAATGGCCGCTGTGGACTCCAGCTGCTGGAGAGTTTTGGGGGTGCTGGGCTAGTGTGAGATCTTAGAGTCCCTCCCACAAGCATTAGGTTTCTGATGCTTGTCCTGATGCTTTGTGGGCAACTAGTAGTTATCAATTTGGAGAAGGAAGAAGTTACATTTTGATGCATTGTTACATATTAATATTAACAGCAATTAGATTCTTATATATTTAAATTTGGCGTAAAATGCATTTTTATAATATTCATTATAATATTCATATTATTATGAATATATAATATTCAAACTATTTTGAGGTCTGCAAGATTTTTGAAGGAAATTCATGCATTTTATTCAGCAAAGATGCATTAAATTGATCGAAAATGACAGTAAAGATGACATTTATAATGTTACAAAAGATAAGTTTCAAATAAATGTTGGACAAAAATGACAAATCATTGTTTTGCACAAAAATATTAAGCAGTACTGTCATTTTCAGTATTGATAATAAGAAATCAGCATATTAGAATGATTTCTGAAGGATCTTGTGACACTGAAGACTGAAGTAATGGCTGCTGAAAATTCAGCCATCATAGAAATACATAACATTTTAAAATAAGTCATTTGAAATTATATTTCACAATATTACTGTTTTTACTTTATTTTTGATCATAAATTGCCTTGCTGAGCATAAGGCATTTTTCAAAAACATTTAAAAAAATCTTACTGACCTCAAACTTTTGCACAGTAGTGCATATGTTATATAACATTATATTTAGAAACAGTATAGGAACAGCTGACATTTTTTTTTGATACATTTTATTTCTGTTTTAAAATTAAACAAATTTGTTCTTGTCATTGTGAAATCCATGGACTCATGAATGTAAAACAACAGAGCTGCTCCCTCTAGAGGATTAACCCGATTATACTCTAAACCAAAATTGTGGGTTTGCAAACCACTGTTAAGCTATTCACTGTTACACCTAAGCATCTTCTCTCATGTTCAGGTATCTGAATCATGTGTGCACAGCGTCTCCGCAGGATCAGGCTGGTGGTTATACATCAGGACTGGCATGCCATCGTGCCATCCAAGATGCTTTCAGTGGCCTCTTCCCCTCATGATATTACAGAACTACAGCCACTGCCACGCCATCTGTTCATCAGTCTTCCTAAAGACTCACTGACAAGCAAAGGGAGAGGCTGTGAGTGTTTGGATGCAAGGGAAAGATTCCTGTGAAGGACTCCTTGTGAATATGACCCATTCAGAGGGCCAGCTTCAGAATACCCTGGAGTTCATGTTGAAGAGTAACATAAACAAGCTTTAATAGGTGTACAGATATTTTTGTTGATCAGTTTTGTAATTTTTGTAATGCTGTTTCAGTTAAATAAACACATTATTTTTTTTTCTGTGTGTCAATGTTGTGTTATGTGTGTGATCATCTCAAAGAAATGCAACAGCGTTCACTCTCATGGAATGATGATTTATTTTAAAAAAATTAAAAGAACAAAAAAAACTAAAACAAAACAGGGAACATTGAGTGTATTCAGTCTGTCAGATCCTCACACTTCTGTTTCTTAGGATTTGGCTCTTCTGAAACATCTACGGAGGAAAAGAAACATTTTAGCACAGCTGTGTACCGTGTATGTTTTTATTTCATGTTTTAATACTGCTGCCCAATGACACCAGTAAATGTGAGAGTCTCTTACCACTGTCTCGAGTGTGTGTAGAGTATAGGACCCCTCTCGGCAGTGTAAAACTGACACACATCATCTCCTTATTGGGTGCCACATTCCTCACCAGGTGCACAGAACACTGTCCTTGCAGGGAAGTCTTTAAACTCGCCTCCGCCCGCGCCACTACATCCCTCTGAGCGTCATCTTCCTTGGAGAACCCGTAGCAATGCACCTGAGGCAGGTTGTCAAGACTCTGGTCTGGCTCCGGGCCCAGCAGACCTCTGAAGGCATCGAGGAACTCGAGAGCCAGTGCGGGGAGATTCATCACCACATGAATCTTTTGTGATCCCTTCATTAGAGCAGGCAAACGCTCCTGTACAGGTCCCCGGATGAAGCCCCGTCCATCCATGTTAAATGATGTTATGTTTCGGGCAACCTTGTTGAGTTTAGCATTGTGCTGGAGCCAACGGAAGGACTCTGGGTTTAAGTCGTTAGCGAGGACCTCACAGCCTCGACGGGCCGCTGGGATCGCGAACGGACCGACCCCGGCGAAAACATCCACTACGGTATCGCCACGCTGAAGAAGGGAAACGATGCGCTCGTGTTCGGTGCTCAGTCGAGGGTTCCAGTACACGCGAGAGAAATCAAATTCGTAAAACACGCCATTCTCACGTACCTAAAAGAGGAAAAAAATGTAGATTACAGACAGGTATCTTTGAAAACTGACGTAAGTGAATATGCTGACTCTTATCAGATGAACTCACTTTTGCTACCATGTTACTCTCTCCTGCCAAAATCTCCATTTGGAAGTTTCTATAAGTGGAATCAATGGTGTTGGTCTTGTTGACCACGCAAGTAATTCCTGGGTTCTTATCTATGATTACTTGACCTGGAACAAAACACAAGAAGCCCATAAAAAGATTTAAACATCAAGGGATAGTTGACCCAAAAATAAAGATTCTATCATTTAGTCACCATGTCATTCCAAACTAGGGTTATTAAACTTAAAACTGTTTAAAACATTTTTGTTAATTGAAATAAAGCTGAAATAAAATAAAATATAAATATTAGATGAATAACTTAAACTGAATAAAAATTTGAAATACTGCCTTGACAACTAATCGAAATAAGTTGAAGAACCAAAAAAAATAAACTGTATAAATATAAAACTAAATAAATATAAACGGAAAAAATATAAACTAAAACTGAAAAAACATTTAAAAGTAGACAAAAATAAAAATTACAAAAGCACATTAAACTAAAAAAGCAATCAAAACTAAAAACTGGAAAAATAAATATAAATATATATATAATCATTATTAATATTTAAAAATACATTTAAAAAAACTAAAATAGTATATAAATAATTCTAAAATAACACAGTTGCAAACCTGTAATGACATTCTTTCTTCTGTAGAACACAAATGAAGAAATTTTGAACAATGTTGGCAACAAAATTGGACCCCACTGATTTTCATTTTATGGACAAAAGACACTGACACATTTTCAAAATATCTCTTTTTGTGTTCCACAGAACAACAAAATGCATACAGGTTTGAAATTACATGAAGGTAAGTAAACAATGACAAGTTGATTTATTCATTCATCATATCTTCTCACCAATCAGTTTTCTGTAGGGGAGCTGGTGGTCTCTCAGGTTCATGTGGGCAATGTGGCCCACTCTACTAAATCCTGATGTCACATCCTGTCCTTCAGGAAGTACAGCTCGCAGTATCTCCTCACTCTTAAGGTTCTCATAGGTGAGTTTCAATTCATACTTCTGGATCTCCTGAGGCACCCCATATGCTTTCAGAGCATCTGCCTCCTCACTGCCAAACGAATCTGCAGATGTAATGCTGTTTGTGTCCAACAGCAGCAGCCGATGTTCTCCTTCACTACTGTCTTTATTCCCATCTTCACTGTGTTCCTCAACAACCCGTTTGAGTCCTGGCCTCTGTAGTGCCACTTTCTTCAAACTCTTCACCACTTTGTTGAGAACATTGGTTGGTATCCGTATGGCAGGAACACTGACTGTCTGACTGAAAGCTGCTCGGTCCAGTTCTGTCATGCCCCGGACTGTCGGAGGGGGCTTGTAGAGCCCCACATCAGTCTGTGAATGGTCAGTCATGGCTTTCTGAGACTGGACAAGAGTGGAGAACTGGAGGGAAATTCTTGCAAATTGGTTTACTTTCTGAGACAGAGAGACACAACTGCGATGTTTCTGCAACAGGAACAAAAGTCTGCCAGATCTGTTGGTCAAAGAGAGAGAGAGAGAGATAAAGTACAAAAGTGTCTAATGAGACAAAAAGAAGAATTTGCAACCTTTTCGTTAATTCATTTACAAAACAATTGAAATAAATGCACATTTTAGCAGCAGACTGTTAGCTGCTACACTTGATAATAAACTACAAGTTTATCTGCTTAACCACAGAGCTTATAAATATTAGATGAATAACTTAAACTGAATAAAAATTTGAAATACTGCCTTGACAACTAATCGAAATAAGTTGAAGAACCAAAAAAAATAAACTGTATAAATATAAAACTAAATAAATATAAACGGAAAAAATATAAACTAAAACTGAAAAAACATTTAAAAGTAGACAAAAATAAAAATTACAAAAGCACATTAAACTAAAAAAGCAATCAAAACTAAAAACTGGAAAAATAAATATAAATATATATATAATCATTATTAATATTTAAAAATACATTTAAAAAAACTAAAATAGTATATAAATAATTCTAAAATAACACAGTTGCAAACCTGTAATGACATTCTTTCTTCTGTAGAACACAAATGAAGAAATTTTGAACAATGTTGGCAACAAAATTGGACCCCACTGATTTTCATTTTATGGACAAAAGACACTGACACATTTTCAAAATATCTCTTTTTGTGTTCCACAGAACAACAAAATGCATACAGGTTTGAAATTACATGAAGGTAAGTAAACAATGACAAGTTGATTTATTCATTCATCATATCTTCTCACCAATCAGTTTTCTGTAGGGGAGCTGGTGGTCTCTCAGGTTCATGTGGGCAATGTGGCCCACTCTACTAAATCCTGATGTCACATCCTGTCCTTCAGGAAGTACAGCTCGCAGTATCTCCTCACTCTTAAGGTTCTCATAGGTGAGTTTCAATTCATACTTCTGGATCTCCTGAGGCACCCCATATGCTTTCAGAGCATCTGCCTCCTCACTGCCAAACGAATCTGCAGATGTAATGCTGTTTGTGTCCAACAGCAGCAGCCGATGTTCTCCTTCACTACTGTCTTTATTCCCATCTTCACTGTGTTCCTCAACAACCCGTTTGAGTCCTGGCCTCTGTAGTGCCACTTTCTTCAAACTCTTCACCACTTTGTTGAGAACATTGGTTGGTATCCGTATGGCAGGAACACTGACTGTCTGACTGAAAGCTGCTCGGTCCAGTTCTGTCATGCCCCGGACTGTCGGAGGGGGCTTGTAGAGCCCCACATCAGTCTGTGAATGGTCAGTCATGGCTTTCTGAGACTGGACAAGAGTGGAGAACTGGAGGGAAATTCTTGCAAATTGGTTTACTTTCTGAGACAGAGAGACACAACTGCGATGTTTCTGCAACAGGAACAAAAGTCTGCCAGATCTGTTGGTCAAAGAGAGAGAGAGAGAGATAAAGTACAAAAGTGTCTAATGAGACAAAAAGAAGAATTTGCAACCTTTTCGTTAATTCATTTACAAAACAATTGAAATAAATGCACATTTTAGCAGCAGACTGTTAGCTGCTACACTTGATAATAAACTACAAGTTTATCTGCTTAACCACAGAGCTTAAACTGTGTAATTCATTACATTCAAAACATAACTTTAAGTTTTATAATATAAACAAATTCAACTGTCACTGCTCACCCTCTCCAGCCGGCAGCCATAAGAAACACGCTTTACAGTACGTCATTTCTAAGCGACCGAGTCTTCGGCTCGTGATTGGTCTGTGACGTGAGCTATAAGTGGACATGTGACCTTTTTTTTTATAATCACGTGAATAGAGATGTTTACGTTTACTTGAGTCTCTTTTGGAGCCGGTGGTATGAGAGCGGGGCACATGAACTGACGGCCCGCTGGTGTCTAAAAGCGAGCAGCTGGGTTGTGGTTGTGCAGAAGAGAAACTAAACGGCGGAACATGTGGAAAAACGACGCAAACGGTAGCGTGCAGACGGGGAGCGAGTATGAGCGCATCGGAGAGGAGAGCAGACCGCTCTTAGCACAGGTAAACCACAGCCTGTCATCTCCTGATAACATTAATGATAATAATAATAATAATAAGATGAACAAGTGTCATTGAACGAAGGGTGTTTACATGTTTACCATGTATGTATGTACACTACCAGTCAAAATTTTTTGAACAGTAAGATTTTTAATGTTTTTGAAAGAATTCAATTCAATTATTATTATTATTATTACAAAACAGTTATCTTTAATAGTAAAAAATATTTCAAAATGTTACTGTTTTTGCTGTACTTTGGATCAAATAAATGCAGGCATGGTGAGCAGAAGAGACTTCTTTAAAAAAAAAACATTAAAATCATAGCGTTCAAAATCTTTTGACTGGTAGTGTATGTATTAATGGAAGGCCATTTCATTGTTTTGCCCAAAACCTTGCTCTGGTAAATAATTATGATTGAATGGATAATTACGACATAAAAAGTCATAACTATGACAGGAAACGAAGACTTTTTTAATTAATCGTGACTCCTGACTTTTTATAATGACTAGTGTCATAATTAACACTCATGACTCATGTGTAAGTGACGTGTGGCCAAGTATGGTAACCATGGAATTTGTGTTCTGCATTTAACCCATACAAGACCAGTACAACGCACCCTGAACTCACACCCGGTGCAGTGTCATAATTATCATAATTCGAACAAATAATTTTTCCTTTTGCGGCAGAAATGCGTTCCATATGTATGTATTATATTTTATGTATTTATTATCTAATATATTATTAAATTTTGTGATTTTTTGAACATAGTTATATATTAAAAAGAACTAAGGTTGTGTTATCAGGTTATGTGTCAAACCTGTTATCATAATTTTTTATTCTTGTTAAAATAATGTCAAATTCCCTGCTTCCCAGCTAAGACTAAGAAGACGAAGTTGATTTGTATAGCACAGAATTTACAGTATTCACAAAACATTACTTACAAAGTGCTTTACCGGGGCATAAAAAAAGAAATATTAGACATGTCAAAGTAAATTAATGTACATTATTAAAGTAAATCCAGTCTACACCAGTGTAAATTTTACATGCAGTGCTGTACTAGTATTTACAAATTAAATATATTTGGCATTCCTCTAAAACCATAAAGCTGTGTTCTAATGCTTTCAGTGGAAATGCAGAGGAGTATGTGTTTTATGTCATTTGCTGCCTCATGCTTTCTAATCATTTTCACTTCATCACATGGTGATCTTATGCAGTTTTATTTTGCCTTTGCAAAGATTTCACTTCCCTTTGTGCTTTCAGTAACTTGGTGTGTAAGCAGACAGTAATGACATTCATTTTGCATACTTTTTCTCTTGCATAACGTCTAGGATCTATTTTGTCTCAGTTTGCTCCAGTGTGAGCTGATATGTTGTTGTGTAATTCCTGGTCTATTTATCTTCCTCACAGGGTGCTCAGGCTAGAGGTGCATCCTTCTGGTCTTCTGCCTTTAATCTGATGAATGCCATCATGGGTAGTGGCATCCTGGGTCTCTCTTATGCTATGGCCAATACGGGCATCATCGGATTCAGGTACATGGACATAGTGTTTCCGATTCAATACAAGTTCAACTGTGTTGACAACTTTTGTGGCATAATCTTGATTACAACAGAAAATTGTTTTGATGCACCCCTCAGTTTTTTAAAGCAAAATTGTGGTTCCAGTAAGGTACTTACATACATTACACATAAACAGAGACATTTTCACACAAGGATAGAAGTGAATGACTTCAATGTAGAGAAAAAACGCAAACTATATGAAACAAACATTGTTCCACAATTGCTTTCAATAGAGCTTCCCTAGTATCTGACACAGAACAGTCATTTGAGCTTGTGTTTTTTTTTTTCAACTTTCTGTTTTTAACAGTATTCTGTTGCTGGTGGTCTCAAGTTTGGCTGCTTATTCTATCCATCTCCTGCTGCTCCTCTGTGGCAAGACAGGTAATATCAACTCTCACTTTTGACTTCTTCATTACCCTGCATAATCCTGTTTACCTTTCAACTTTGTTTATTTAAACCCTCACCAGGGTTATTATAGTTAACTAAAATTACACAAATCTAAACTAAAAGTTAAACAAAACTAAAACTAACTAAAAGCACCCAAAAAAATTACTAAAAACTAAAACAAAAAATACAAAAATTAAAAACTAATTTATAATAATGGGGAAAACATTATACTAGTATATCAGTTATCCTAAAATAACACTTATTCTCATAAACTCTACATCAGGTGAGAAATATCTGCTGACAGACAGAGGAGTTGTAGGCAATTTGTAACACTGTGAAATGGCCTTTCATGATTATACATCAGGCCTCATTATTGCATATGTTTTTGTGTGCTAGGCATCAACTCTTATGAAGCTCTTGGAGAAAGAGCATTCAACAGACCTGGCAAGGTTGGTTAATACCTAGCTCACAATGCTTTATTTATCTGATTTTGTCTTTGTCTGAAGATTCCCTGCAGTTAAGTTGTAATGATGCACTGCAATGTTTCATTTTGTTATATGAAAAACTAACTGTGTCTGTGGTCATTATCTTTGTACTCATCATAACTGAATACACTATAGAAGTAAAATGCGCCTTTTTACTCCCATAAAGCGTGTTATTCATTTGTTTTGAGCAGATTCTTGTGGCCTGTACTATTCTCATTCAGAACATTGGAGGTGAGGTTTTCACATTCACTTGTATTTCATTGTTTATATGGTTAAAGTCATACTACTTAACCTTTGAACTCTGAAAGTAGAGAGTCTCCCCTCTCTTTCGCTTTCATGCTCTCAGTTTCAATATTACTTTTAGCTTAGCAGGTCGGTCTGCAAAAAGTGAATAATAAGAAAAATTAAAATCTGTCTTTTCTTTCTGTTTGCCTTTCTCTGAACACTGCTTCCTAGTCACTGTGAACAGTAGTGAGTATTCTGTGTGTTATGTGGTGTTTAGTTGCAGTAAATCTCCCAAAACTACTTGACATAAAATCCATCTCACTTTCACACTGTCTTTAGAATGGCAACAACTGTGTGTTTGTGTGAGCGCAAGTGTTTTGCTGCAGTCAGGTTTTCAATCTGGATACAAGCCAATCCTTCCATCAACTATCTGTTAATCATCTGTATTTGTGTGTGTATATGTGACCATATGATATGAACTCGTGGCTGTTAGCATGTTAGTGTTAGTTTAGAATATGTAGACCGTGTGTTACTGTCCGTGGAATGGTTTGATTTTTCTGAGCATATTGTTATGCATGTTTGCATCATGATGAGGTGTTATAGTGTGTGTTTGAGGTGTTGCATAGCTTGCATGTATAATGTGCTGTCGTTCTCCTTCTCTAGCCATGTCCACCTACTTGTTCATCTTGAAGTCTGAAATGCCTGCTGCCATCACCGGCTTCATGAGCACAGAGACTTCTGGGTAAATAAATATATGCCACACCCTCACACTTCATTCTGATAATGTGCAATACAAGATTTCGGTGTCAATTTTTTTTTGTTCTCACTGAAATTTAAATTTGTCACAAAGCAACAATATTAGCAAATCAGAACATATTTCATGTTAAAAATGATCTTATCAAGAAGTAAAAACCGAGCAACCAATAAAATGTCTCGTTTACAGTGTCAGTTGAGACACAAAAAATCAGACTTAAATGGAAGATACAATACCATTTAAAAGTTAGTAAGATATTTTAAAATACTTGTATTCAGCAAGGGTGCATTCAATTGATGAAAAGTGACAGTAAAAATAATTATAATGTTGCGAAAGATTTCTATTTTATGTAAATGCTAAAATATAGAGCAGCACAACATTTATAATCAGAATTATAAATTCTTGAGCAGCAAATCAGCATATTAGAATGATTTCTGAAGGATCATGTGACACTGAAGACTGGAGTAATGTTGGAGTAACGTGAAGACTGTTAAAAATTCAGCTTTGCCATCACAGAAATAAATTACATTTTAAAATGTATTAAAATAGATTTTTTTTTACTGTATTTTTAATCAAAAAAATTCACAAAAGACTTCTTTCAAAAGCATTTAAAAATCTTACCGCCCCCAAAATTTGAATGGTGGTAGTAGTACATATGGTTTATCACAACAAATATGATTTACATATCCCAAAATCGGAGGTGAAAAGTTTTAGATCTTGAATACATTATAAGTCAAATTAGAAACACGATTCAAGAACAGAGATCGAAGGGGACACTTTCATACCAGGTCATTCACTGACTGGCAGAAACACACTCTTTCTCTCACTTCTCTGACTTTAAGCAAGTTTCAGAAAGAGAGAAAAGAACAAATATTCCAGAGTAAAGAATGTAACGGTCATTATTTTATTATCCACTGTTCTGAGCTGTGGTTCAGCTGTGCCCCGTCCCCACACAGCTGGTTTGCATTAAAGGTCCGTTCAAGTAAATCTCGCACATATGTTCCGCCCAACGAGAGTCGTGCCTGCCCAAGATCCCCTTTACCAGCACAATTACTGTGACCAGACCCAGACACACACAAACATCACTACTCCATCTCTCTGGGAGGAGCAAAAATCACAAAGCGGCCACAGTATAAACTTTAGTCATTTACTGTAAAATAACATTTTTCTTTCAGTGGAGTAATTTATCTTCATTTCTTCAAGTGGATCAGTTAGGCTGTCTAGTACCTCCCTGTTGTTAAGACAGAACCACAGGAGATCAACTCAAGATCTCTCTCACACACCAACCTGTTCAAGTTTCTGTCTCCCAGTTCAAACAACATACATACACATTCACATGGCTTATTTTTTCACATTTTTGTGGAAACCATTTTTCAGGATTCTTTAAAGAATAGAAAGTTCAAAGAACAGCATTTAGTTGAAATTGAATTTTTGGAACAATGTAAATATAAGTAATATAATAAAAGTATAAATGTCTTTAAAAATCTTACTGTTCTCAAACTTTTCATTGGTACAAAATGAAAGCGATAATAGAGACAAAATAATAAATAGAAAAAATATAATAAAAAGGTATTATAATCTATTTATTATAATTCGTAATTTATAATCATTTAAAATGTTTTTTTTCTTTTTTCACAACATTTGTGCTTTTTATCTTATTAAAACAATAAAATAATTTAAACTCTTAGCAAGATGTTTGTCTACACGGAGTTGGTGGAAGTAAATAGACTGATCTGATCATCATATTCAGTAGTCGAAGTTCTCTCTTTAAATATTTTATTTTTGCTCTGTCTTATTAATGTAAGAAAGTGAGCACTGATTCAGGAGTACTTGGAGAATGAGAGAGAATCTGTGGAGGAATTTCTGGCATTAGATATGGGGATTTCCAGAATTGCAATGTTTTAAGGGTTGAATTGGGAAGCAGACTAGTGTTTTGTGATTGATATCACATCCATGGGTTTAAAACACTCAAGTATGGGGTCAGTAGAAATTGATACTTTTGTCTAGCAAGAGTGGATTAAATTGATCAAAAAAGACAGTAAAGGCATTTTTACAAAATATTTCTAATTAAAATAAATGATGTTCTTTTGAGCTTTCTGTTCATCAAACAATCCTGAAAAATTTATCACATTTTTGGCAGAAATATTTTTTCAACACTGTTTTCAACATTGATAATAAGAAATGTTTCTTAAGCAGCAAATCAGCATCTTAGAATGATTTATGAAGGGTCATGTGACACTAAAGGCTTGAGTGATGGCTGCTGAAAATTCAGCTTTGCCATCACAGGAACAAATTACATTAAAATATAAATATATGAAATACAATAAAATAAAAAGTTATTTTAAATTATAATAATATTTCACAGTTTTACTGGTGAGAATTGGTGAGCTTAAGAGACTAAAACAATAAAAAGGAATCTTACTGACCCTGGGTGGATATGAAAAGGTGTGTATGCCTTTACTGTGTGTGTTTTTGTCATGCATTTTTTTCTGTCCTTCTTAGAAAGTGGTTTGAGGATGGTGTTACACTATTGATTTTAGTGACTCTAATTGTAGTGTTGCCATTGGCTCTACTTCCTAAGATTGGTGAGTGTGATTTTTTTTTTTTTGAGTGACTGAGTGTCAGTTTTTTTTTCTGTATTTCTGTTTATTTCTGTTTTCTGTAATTATTCTGTACATGTGTGAGAGAGTGTTTATCAGTGGTTTCTATCTCCTCTTCAGGTTTCCTGGGATACACCAGCAGTCTCGCATTCATCTTCATGTTGTTCTTTACTGTAGTGGTGAGTTGTTTTCTCTCTCTTTCTCTCCCTCTCTCTCTTTCCCATGTTGATGTTTTCATCTCTCACACAGGTGGTGGTGAAAAAATGGTCCATTCCCTGCCCGCTGCCAATTAACTCTACTGTGAGCCTGGTAAAGACCACACACACACCCTCACAGCCGGACCACTTGCCCAAACACCCCACGTTAATACCCAAAGCAATTTGGGCAGCTCCAGAACAATATAAAATGTAGCTGCGTTTATTTATTTAAATGTAGCTATAGAACCTCCTCATAACTCCTCAATTTTTTTTTATCACAACAGGCTTAAGGCTAAAGGGTTGTTTTTCAACTGTCAGATATTAGTTCTTTTTCTTTCTTTTTTTGAACTTCTCTAGGACTCTTTACTTTTCAGTTGATTTGTATGAAAAGGTTTTAATGAAGTGAGACCAGGTTTAGTTTTAGATTTTTTTTTTTTAATTAAAGATGGGCTTTAAAACCTTTTATACGTTTTTGTTTTTATTTGTTTCTATATAGTTTAGTTAGTTATTTTTCCTATTTTTCACTTGTTTCTCACAACAAATATAGATGTGATAGCTGGCATGGTGCTAAGTTATAAACAGTTAGTCATTACTCTCAGATATTTTGTGCAGTCTGATTGGATCCAGTCAATCAGAAACAGGATGTAGAATTTTTTTTAAATAAGGGAAGTGGTCTTTGACCTCTTGAGCCAGAGGTCAAAGCCTTTATTTATAACAGTGTGCCGATATTCAGCTGCATATAATGTGATACCAGAGAGCGTTTGTTTCATTCTGTTGCTGTCCTGATTTCATTCTAATCTTCATATTCACATTAATTTTCTTTTTCTATCCCCAGAGCTTAAATACCTCTGAATGCACCCCACAGATGTTTGTGATCTCTAGTAAGGTGAGTGTGTGTGTGTGTTTTCCTGAGAAAGGCGAGCTATGTTTTGATTTAAAAGTCTGCCTTGCAGGACTATTAGAAACCCAAATATTAGTTGTAATATTATAGCATAACCGCACACACATCAGGAGGGTGAGAAATGACTGTGTGTGTGTGTGTGTGCATTACAGAGTGCTTATGCCGTCCCAACAATGGCTTTCTCCTTCTTGTGCCACACGGCAGTTTTACCTATTTACTGTGAGTTGCACAGGTTAGTTCACTCATTGCTGTTCTTTCTGTGCATCTGCCACTTATATAGCCTGTTGTTGCCTTATTATATGCATTTATGTATGTTTTTCAGACCCACAAAGCAGAGAATGCAGAGAGTGGCGAATGTCAGCATCTTTCTTAGTTTTGTGGTGTATCTGATCTCTGCCCTGTTTGGATACCTCACCTTCTATAGTAAGAACGTTGCTCAAGCTACACAGTCCCACAATGCAACACTTGACATGACCTTACATTTTTAGTTCCAACGAAAGAGTTGGAAACAAAATACTAAGACTAAAACTAAAAACATGAAGGAAATTTTCATGACTTGAAATAAAATAAACATCAGCTGAAATAAAATCTAAAAATAAAGCTGATTTTATTTCAGCTAGCTGCCAAAGCAACATTTCTCATTTTCATTAAGTTTAACTTGTGTGACAGGGAGATTTTTTAAAAGATTAAATGATGAGGAAGATAAATGGATTGATCTAATCAAATGTTCTTTATTCGCAGCACATGTGGAATCTGAGCTGTTGCTAGGATATGACACCTACCTACCGCGGGATGTTGTGGTGATGTCAGTGCGTCTTGCGATTTTATTGGCCGTTCTGTTCACCGTGCCGCTCATTCACTTCCCAGTAAGTCAAACGCCAGACTGTGAACTATTTAAGTAAGAAATTCAGAAAACACATCCTCTCTCCTTTTCTCTCAGGCACGTAAAGCGCTGTTGATGTTATGCAGGGGAGAGAGGGAGTTCTCCTGGCTCTTTCATTCGCTTTCCTGTTTTTTCGTCCTCACTCTTGTGCTGCTGCTCGCTATTTTCGTCCCTGACATTAGGAATGTCTTTGGTGTGGTGGGTGAGTGTGTGTCCATAAGCTCAGTGTGTGTTTCAGTGGTTAGTTCAATGTGTTTATGTGTGTGTCTGCATACCTTTTCTTATGTGATTCTAGGTTCTACGACCTCCACATGTTTGCTGTTTGTGTATCCTGGAATGTTTTATTTGAGAATCAGCTCTGAGCCAATCAGATCTCTCAATTCAGCAGGGGTATCTAAAGTCTCACATACATTTAATAATACATACATGACTTCCTTTGCAGAAGAAAGCTGATTTTGAGTGAATTTCTTACATTTGTTTTTATACACTACTGTTCAAAAATGGGGTCAGTAAGATTTTTTTTTTTAATGTTTTTGAAAGAAGTCTCACCAAGGCTTAATTTGTTTGATAAAAAATGCAGTAAAAACAGTGATATTGTGAAATATTATTACAATTTAAAATGACTCTTTTCTATTTTAATATATTTTAAAATGTAATTTATTCCTGTGATGGCAAAGCTGAATTTTCAGCAGCCATTACTCTAGACTTCAGTGTCACGTGATCCATTCTAACATGCTGATTTAGTGCTCAAATAACATTTCTAATTGTTATCAATGTTAAAAAAAAAAAAGTTATGCTGCATAATATTTTTGTGGAAACCATAATAAATTTTTTTTCAGGATTCTTTAATGAATAGGAAGTTTCATAGCATTTATTTGAAATCTTTTGTAACCTTTATAAATGTTTACTATCATTTATGATCGATTTAATGCATTCTTATGGAATACAAATATTAATAAAAAAAATGTACTGTCCCCAAACCATTGGACCTTTTTAATGTCTGACTTGGATGACTTTACATGTTTTTCTTTGATAATATGTTTTTGTTTTGTTTTTTAAACTTGATATGTTAATTATTTTGTTGATACTATTTTTGCTAAAGATTTTGCTTTCTTTAGTTTTCTTCCCATAAGCATCTATTCCAACTTTCTCTTTTCATTCTAGGCGGTTTTTCTGATGGTGATTGGTCTGGTTGTGGGTGTGCTGAGCCTGTGTGTCATCATTGTCTCCTGGGTTCAAGGTCCTTGACCTTTGACATCATGTGGGACGTATTGCACGAGTTGTGAGCTCAACTCATCCTCCCGTGAAGAGAAACCATATTTTGCAGGTGACACACCAGGCAGAGACTCTTTTCTGAACCAAATTAAGGGAATCCCAATGAGATGAGCCTGTGCTCTTATGACAAATCTCATGTTCTCATAGCACTGTTACGACACTTGAATACTGAACAGAGGCACAATCAAATTCAAAATATCCAGCAGAGCACTGAAATGCATATTATGTCTGAATGACAGGAGAGTTTGACTATCTTTGAATCAGATGGTTGCTGTCATCCATTGAAAGACAGTGGGGACCAATGAATGAAGAAACTGCACTGCCGATTTTACAATAACTGAATGTGGGATATTAGATTTATATAGCTGTTAAATTAATTGGAAAAGCTGCTTGTCTGACTCAAAAAAAAAAAAAAAAAAAAAAAAAAACTCTTTTTTTAATA
>NW_015554073.1:1147925-1166962 GCF_001515605.1 Sinocyclocheilus anshuiensis
ACTTGGATTTATTTTTTTTTTTTTAAGATTTTCGGAACTTTCAGGATATTTATTCTCCAACACACTAATCCCAAATATTTTCTGTTGATTCAATTTAGAATTCCAAATGTTCCTTCTATTTTCTGTTTTAAATAAAGAACAAAATAAATCAATACATTGAAAATATACAAAAAGTGTATTTTTTGTACAATCACAACCCTGTTTACATGTCCAAAAAAACAATTTTGATGTATTTTTATGTGAATTTCGATAAATAAAGAGAAATAAGAATTAAAACTGGTTTCTCACTGACTCGTGTACTGTGGCATCTGGAATGGAGTCTGTGATCCATGTTTAGTCTAAGAGATCCAAGCATTAGTGTGTGTGTTTGCTGGTTTGCACGTGAGAAAGATTGATAGACAGGCTGATTTTTCTTCATTGATTTGGACAGAGGGTTCTCTGTATGTCAGATAATGGAAAACAAATGCTCTCTCTCCTGCTGTTTCTAATATGCTGCATTAGCTTGAGAGGTGGCCCAATGTAAGGCAGTCTGTAACACAGATACACACGTGCACAACCTTACATGTACTTAGTGAAATCTGGTAGTTTTGTTATTCTTGAGGTGTGTAATTAAAGCAACATTCATTTTGTGGCTCAGGATAAAAAAAAAAAACTGATTTGTGCTACATGGTTACCTTGACTGACATCATCAATCACATGAAGAAACCATGGCATAGTATGATTTAGTGGATATTTTTTATACAATACAAAACAATTTTATTTATATAGCACAGTTTAAAAACAACCGGAGTTGAGCAAAGTGCTTTATAACACTATACCAACAATAGGCAAATTAAAACAGTTGTAAAACAAAATAATACATTAAATATACACAAGCTGTAAAAATGTGTGGCGTTCCTGAGAACAAAGTCAAAGACAGTTTGTCATGGGATATCGAACGCCAACGAGAATAAATAGGTACCTCACAAAAACATGTCATGTTTTACCCCGCCCCCCCCAAAAAAAATCTATTAGTAATTCGTCCAGACATTTTATTTTTTAGTTTTAGTTCTTTTTTAGAATTTGTATTATTCTTTAAAAAATAATTTAATTACTATAATACAGTATGTTATAGTAATACAGCTAACAGCTAAATACTTTTTAAAACAAATAAATACAACAAATATAATGGATAAATACAATTTAAATAATATATTGTATATTGTATATTTTTTATATAGAGATCCATCCGTTTACTTAAAATGTCAGGGTTTGCAAGTCAACTGCATGAGTAGGAGAAGACATTTAAAAATTATTTCTGGGCCTTTTCAGTAAACATGTATGAAGAAAAAGCCTTTAAAACAACATTTCATGCTAGGTTTAAATTAGTGGAAAATGAGATCCACTGCTCTTGGGTATCGGGCAAGAGTTATGTCTCTTTTCAGCCTTAATTCAAGCTTGCAGTGATAGCTTTACCTTTAGACCACAGTCCATATTCACACACACCAACAGAAACATCTGCTGACTGTTAACCGCTGCCTACAGAAGGTGATTTTGCTGTATGTCTATCTGATTTCTTTCATGCCAATTGGCCCTTTCATTCTGACATCTGCTTTTTTCCCTGGACTTCTTTTTTTCTGCATCTCTGTTCTTCTCCTTCCTCCTGAATTGATTTTCATGCTCGATCAGTAACCGTGCTCCCTGTGTCACAGACATCCAGTAAATCGTTCTGAAGACTCTGTTAGGAAGATACAAACACACATCCAATCACACACACTACCTTACTTACCTCTATAGTGACATTTGAGTGTTTTCTAAGATTTTTCTCCTCTTTTGTCATTCTCTCTGCCCTCTAAAACCTCTAATTCTGCTCTGACGCCTGGTCGGAGCTGAGACCACATCACATCTGGAGTTCATTTTACTCAAACACACACACACTTACCCTGCCCTGTGTCACACACTTTCTCCTCTGCTTTAAAACTGTTCTGTCCTTTCTGCTCGCTCTCCCTGTCACTCTTTTTAAACTCGTCTCTCCAAACACTCACTCCATCATTCACTCTCAATTTCTTTCTCTGATTTTTGTTTTTCTTCTTTTATGCCCTCCTGCCGCAGCTGTTGCCATTCCCAAACACTGAGTAATAATACCAGCAAGAAAACACACACTCACACACACTTTGGCCTTTCACCCATAAATACCTCACCCACATCTCGACGAGTCGCACGGCCTGACATAGAGTAGCAGCAGTCAGGTATAGTTTATGAGCTTCAGTGAACAAGTAAGCTTGCATTACTCTAGAATGGAGAGACTGGGGCTAGATGTCACATAGGGATGCAGATATATCTAAGTAACTATGAGGTTTTGTGTGAAAAGTTTAACTTTAACTGTGTTTTCTGGATAAGGATGGGGCAAGTTTATGTTTTACATTACGGTCTTTAAACGCAATATTGTTTTATTTTATTTTATTTATTTTACTTATTTTATTTTATTATTTTACTTTACATAATTTATGGTGTGTGTACAAAGAAATTATATATAATATTGTTGCATAATTATTTCATATATAATATAATATTTTTAGTTCTATATAATTCATATATAATTTTTGTATGTTTTTTAAAAGAAATTAAAGAACTTAACACTTTTATTCATCAAGGATGCATTAAATTGATCAAAAGTGACAGTAAAGACATTTATAATGTTAAAATGTTGTTAAATGCTGTTCTTTTAAACTTTCTGTTCATCAAATTACCCTGAAAAAAGTATACACACACACACCACACACATATATTTAAATAATACAATTATATATTGTTAAATTATTATATTATATTATATTATATTATTATAAACTGTTTACATGATGTACCTAATCCAGACTTTCTCACTTGCAACCATCAAAAATACAGCTAGTTCTACTATGGTTTATGGTATGCTGCCTTGTGACCAGACACAAAAAACACCAGAGGCCCACTATACACACACATGTCCTGAAATGCACATTTGCTGTGTTCTGAACACATACTCACACACTGCATGAGTGCATGAACTGCCAGATTTCAATAAAACCACTGTGACCAGAACAGTTCTGCTCGTCAAAATGGCCTGAGTTTAAACTCTCCCACACTGCACTCCAGGTGAAAAGGGCAGTTCTTTAATGAAGACTCAGGAGGAGGCTAGCCATGAAGACCATTAAAGGTGATTTGGTGCTGAATACATGTTGTAATACTGTTTCATACCACAAAAAACTCGAGAGAGAAAGAGAGAGAGATACTGAGATACAAGGGCATGGCAGCTGGAACAACAAAGTCATAGGACAACTTATGGCAACACTACAAAGCCATGCATTAAGAAACTGACCATGTACGTTTGAAAAATACAAGTAGGCCTGATGGTTAAATAATTAAAGCTGCAGTAATGTTGAGCATTAGCGTCTCCTGCTGGCTAAGACTGGTGCTACACCAGAATCACCACCAAAGCTCAGCATCCCATAGAATAGTTCATCACCTAAGGTCTGAGATTCACCACATCACCATAAGACCACTGACACCGGACAGAGAAGAGAGTGTTTGGAGTCTTCCCTTTGAATTTACACCAGCTGGAAAAGAGATAGAGAGAGGTCAAAGGTCACATCTGACACCATTGAGCCTTTCATCTAGAGACTTTATAGAGCTCAATCAGAGCCCCCCCACCCACCCACACACACAAATATTAGTTCAAGCATCTATTCAAGCAAGTTCAAATTTAGACTATTCAATACATAACTTGTATAAATGTAATACTAATAATGATTATGTAATACATATTCTCTTTATATATGTATGTATTTATTTGTTTGTTTGCTGATTTAATTATCTAGGCATTAAAAAAGCTGATGATGTTAATTATTTAATGTACAATGTATTGTACATAAGTACATTTATTTAATGTACATTTTATTTTATATTTAATTATTTGTTTATTTATAATAACTTCAAATTATATTTGCACATCATTTAATACTTAACGAATTTAATCATTTTAACTGTAATGCCTTCGTGAAACTCTAGTGCTTTTGAACAAGTCTGCCGAAAGGTGGCGCTATTTCTATATGCTTGCAATAAAACAGGTGCGTTTTCATTTTCAACCGAATTCCGTATGCAGGTACTTCAGAGATGGTCCACCCGTGGCTTTGTTTGAAGAACAATATCTGGACAGTTTATCTGCAGTTTCCTCAGCGCCCTGTCGCTCAGTTTCTCCGGCTGCAATAGAGCACTTAGACGTTTTTACACAAAGATTTGTCTGACACGGGTCCAAAATTCAGCAAATATGGACGGACTGTGAAAGTGTCAAGGAAAACTTTGCAAAGGCGACACCGTAATAACTCAACTAACGGATAAAACTGAAAGGTTTAAAGACATAGCGAGAGAAAAACATTTATTATTGTGACTGAGTCCCTTGAGGGAGACGCGTCATGGGATATCGAACGCCAACGAGAATAAATAGGTACCTCACAAAAACATGTCATGTTTTACCCCGCCCCCCCCAAAAAAAATCTATTAGTAATTCGTCCAGACATTTTATTTTTTAGTTTTAGTTCTTTTTTAGAATTTGTATTATTCTTTAAAAAATAATTTAATTACTATAATACAGTATGTTATAGTAATACAGCTAAATACTGCTGACTTTTTAAAACAAATAAATACAACAAATATAATGGATAAATACAATTTAAATAATATATTGTATTATTATTATTTTTTATATAGAGATCCATCCGTTTACTTAAAATGTCAGGGTTTGCAAGTCAACTGCATGAGTAGGAGAAGACATTTAAAAATTATTTCTGGGCCTTTTCAGTAAACATGTATGAAGAAAAAGCCTTTAAAACAACATTTCATGCTAGGTTTAAATTAGTGGAAAATGAGATCCACTGCTCTTGGGTATCGGGCAAGAGTTATGTCTCTTTTCAGCCTTAATTCAAGCTTGCAGTGATAGCTTTACCTTTAGACCACAGTCCATATTCACACACACCAACAGAAACATCTGCTGACTGTTAACCGCTGCCTACAGAAGGTGATTTTGCTGTATGTCTGTCTGATTTCTTTCATGCCAATTGGCCCTTTCATTCTGACATCTGCTTTTTTCCCTGGACTTCTTTTTTTCTGCATCTCTGTTCTTCTCCTTCCTCCTGAATTGATTTTCATGCTCGATCAGTAACCGTGCTCCCTGTGTCACAGACATCCAGTAAATCGTTCTGAAGACTCTGTTAGGAAGATACAAACACACATCCAATCACACACACTACCTTACTTACCTCTATAGTGACATTTGAGTGTTTTCTAAGATTTTTCTCCTCTTTTGTCATTCTCTCTGCCCTCTAAAACCTCTAATTCTGCTCTGACGCCTGGTCGGAGCTGAGACCACATCACATCTGGAGTTCATTTTACTCAAACACACACACACTTACCCTGCCCTGTGTCACACACTTTCTCCTCTGCTTTAAAACTGTTCTGTCCTTTCTGCTCGCTCTCCCTGTCACTCTTTTTAAACTCGTCTCTCCAAACACTCACTCCATCATTCACTCTCAATTTCTTTCTCTGATTTTTGTTTTTCTTCTTTTATGCCCTCCTGCCGCAGCTGTTGCCATTCCCAAACACTGAGTAATAATACCAGCAAGAAAACACACACTCACACACACTTTGGCCTTTCACCCATAAATACCTCACCCACATCTCGACGAGTCGCACGGCCTGACATAGAGTAGCAGCAGTCAGGTATAGTTTATGAGCTTCAGTGAACAAGTAAGCTTGCATTACTCTAGAATGGAGAGACTGGGGCTAGATGTCACATAGGGATGCAGATATATCTAAGTAACTATGAGGTTTTGTGTGAAAAGTTTAACTTTAACTGTGTTTTCTGGATAAGGATGGGGCAAGTTTATGTTTTACATTACGGTCTTTAAACGCAATATTGTTTTATTTTATTTTATTTATTTTACTTATTTTATTTTATTATTTTACTTTACATAATTTATGGTGTGTGTACAAAGAAATTATATATAATATTGTTGCATAATTATTTCATATATAATATAATATTTTTAGTTCTATATAATTCATATATAATTTTTGTATGTTTTTTAAAAGAAATTAAAGAACTTAACACTTTTATTCATCAAGGATGCATTAAATTGATCAAAAGTGACAGTAAAGACATTTATAATGTTAAAATGTTGTTAAATGCTGTTCTTTTAAACTTTCTGTTCATCAAATTACCCTGAAAAAAGTATACACACACACACCACACACATATATTTAAATAATACAATTATATATTGTTAAATTATTATATTATATTATATTATATTATTATAAACTGTTTACATGATGTACCTAATCCAGACTTTCTCACTTGCAACCATCAAAAATACAGCTAGTTCTACTATGGTTTATGGTATGCTGCCTTGTGACCAGACACAAAAAACACCAGAGGCCCACTATACACACACATGTCCTGAAATGCACATTTGCTGTGTTCTGAACACATACTCACACACTGCATGAGTGCATGAACTGCCAGATTTCAATAAAACCACTGTGACCAGAACAGTTCTGCTCGTCAAAATGGCCTGAGTTTAAACTCTCCCACACTGCACTCCAGGTGAAAAGGGCAGTTCTTTAATGAAGACTCAGGAGGAGGCTAGCCATGAAGACCATTAAAGGTGATTTGGTGCTGAATACATGTTGTAATACTGTTTCATACCACAAAAAACTCGAGAGAGAAAGAGAGAGAGATACTGAGATACAAGGGCATGGCAGCTGGAACAACAAAGTCATAGGACAACTTATGGCAACACTACAAAGCCATGCATTAAGAAACTGACCATGTACGTTTGAAAAATACAAGTAGGCCTGATGGTTAAATAATTAAAGCTGCAGTAATGTTGAGCATTAGCGTCTCCTGCTGGCTAAGACTGGTGCTACACCAGAATCACCACCAAAGCTCAGCATCCCATAGAATAGTTCATCACCTAAGGTCTGAGATTCACCACATCACCATAAGACCACTGACACCGGACAGAGAAGAGAGTGTTTGGAGTCTTCCCTTTGAATTTACACCAGCTGGAAAAGAGATAGAGAGAGGTCAAAGGTCACATCTGACACCATTGAGCCTTTCATCTAGAGACTTTATAGAGCTCAATCAGAGCCCCCCCACCCACCCACACACACAAATATTAGTTCAAGCATCTATTCAAGCAAGTTCAAATTTAGACTATTCAATACATAACTTGTATAAATGTAATACTAATAATGATTATGTAATACATATTCTCTTTATATATGTATGTATTTATTTGTTTGTTTGCTGATTTAATTATCTAGGCATTAAAAAAGCTGATGATGTTAATTATTTAATGTACAATGTATTGTACATAAGTACATTTATTTAATGTACATTTTATTTTATATTTAATTATTTGTTTATTTATAATAACTTCAAATTATATTTGCACATCATTTAATACTTAACGAATTTAATCATTTTAACTGTAATGCCTTCGTGAAACTCTAGTGCTTTTGAACAAGTCTGCCGAAAGGTGGCGCTATTTCTATATGCTTGCAATAAAACAGGTGCGTTTTCATTTTCAACCGAATTCCGTATGCAGGTACTTCAGAGATGGTCCACCCGTGGCTTTGTTTGAAGAACAATATCTGGACAGTTTATCTGCAGTTTCCTCAGCGCCCTGTCGCTCAGTTTCTCCGGCTGCAATAGAGCACTTAGACGTTTTTACACAAAGATTTGTCTGACACGGGTCCAAAATTCAGCAAATATGGACGGACTGTGAAAGTGTCAAGGAAAACTTTGCAAAGGCGACACCGTAATAACTCAACTAACGGATAAAACTGAAAGGTTTAAAGACATAGCGAGAGAAAAACATTTATTATTGTGACTGAGTCCCTTGAGGGAGACGCGTAATCAGGCGTGAACTCCTTCACTTCCCCATTCTGCCCACTCGCTTCAGTCCTTCCGCAAAGCAGGTGGTTCAAACAGCGCTTTGTGTACAGGCTTTTAACTTGTGTGCGTTTGTGCATTTACACTTGCCCATTTAAGTGATATCATGTCCAACAGTCATTAAGTCAGGTAGGCTAATAGGCTTAAATTTGCTAGGCTCGAGGTTAGAGGACATCATGAAGTTTAACGGGTATCTGAAGTTGCGCATCGGCGAAGCGGTGGACCTGAAGCCCACGACCACCTCTATGCGACACGCCGTGATGTTCAACAAGGCGAACCAGACCATGGACCCGTACATCGTAGTGAAGGTGGACGAGTATAAGATCGGACAGACGCACACCAAGCAGAAAACCAACATGCCCACTTATAACGAGGAGTTCTCCGTTAACGTCAATAACGGCAAGCAAGTAGAGCTGGCCATTTTTCACGACGCACCGATTGGGTACGATGACTTCGTGGCCAACTGCACCATCCAGTTTGGTGATCTGATGAAGAGCACGAACAGAGAGGAGTCATTTGAAGGATGGGTGAGGAATGTTTACCATACAGCTGCTTTTCCCTCACCTGATCACACACTGCGTCTTTCTTAAGTAGGCTATTGTGAGAAATTGCTTTGCTTAAAGTTGGTGTAGATTTGATTTCCACATGTATTTTGACACATGACACTTTGAATCATATAGCCTAGGTTGAAAAGTTCTGAAATAACAAGGTATGTTTGCTCTGATGGGGCAGACAGTGAGCATCTCTGGATAGAGGTGTTGTCCTATAGCCTACAGAATAGAGGTGAGACTCCGAGTAAAGTTTTAGATGATGATGTTATTATGCATCTGGTGGCATTGGAGAGATTGTGTTTGTAGAAAAGTGCATGTTGATTACAAGTCCAGAATGCAAAACAGTATTTAGTACAGTACTTAGGTGCACACTAAAGACGAATCACATAATGAACGACAGTGATGGACTAAACTGTCAGCATACTAGAATACAAAATAGAAGAGTCTGGGGAGTGTTGTAATGTTATTTCAACGTCTGTTTTTTTTTTTTTGTGCTGTATGTCTGAAACGTTGATACAATATTATCATATTTGCCAACTGTAAATTAAAGAAGTTTCGAAATCTGATGCTTTTAATATTAGAATTAAGTAAATAAATTAACATCAGGTACAAAGAATGCCATTGTTACAATCGACCCTACTTCCAGGACACTTGTAACGCTACTTGAAAACATGTTAAACTGTATGCATGATTTTATTATGGTTATTGAATTTACTCATTTAAAGTAATTGTCATCCCCCATCTCCATACCACACACACCTATCATCCTACTTTTAATTTGAAACATTTTGATTGAAAACTTACATTCATGCATTTGGCAGACTAAAGAGTTCACTTAAAGTATACATTTTATCAGTTCAACCATTCCTTACGAATCAAACCATGATATTGGCATTGCTAGCACCATGCTCTACTGTTTGAGCCACATGACTGCTATGAAACTGTAAACATTTAAGAATTTTAATTCAAGACAGCAATTGAAAACAATGATAAGTATATGTTAAGCAGGCTTATGCACACATCGGTTTGGTTTTAAAGTTTATTAGCTTGTTTTATCACAGTTGTGGCAAATGTGGCCTGTTTGATTTTGTGCAATCTTTGTGTCTTCAGTAGAAAAGCACATTAGAAAGTGTTACAACCCTCTCCATCTGCAGCTATAATATTTCTGCTATTTCTTTAAATGTATTTTATTAAAAACTAGTGTTACAAGCCATGAAAAGCTTGTGTTATTTATTACATTTAGTGAAAATCTGCCTATTTAGGTTGATGTTGTTCATATACAATAGTGATTTCATCCCTGTTGTTCATTTCTAATTGGCTTAACTGGTATTACAGCATTCCCTAGTTTCCCCTAAACCTCACACTGTTGGTTTTGTTGTATTGTATTGTGTTCTTTTTGTCATGCTTTGTTGCATTGCATTGTGTTCTTTTGTTTGTTTTGTTCTGTTGTATTTTATTGTTGTGTTTTTCTTTGTTTAGTCTCTTTTATTTAGTGCTGTTGTGTTTTTTCCTTGTGTGTGAACAGCAGACTTGCAGAGGTTATGAGTGTTATCTTCTTCCACCATCATCAGTGTGGGTTCACACTTACACCCATATGTCCAACAGTGCAACAATGCTCAATGATCCAGAATCAAGCCTTTGACTGCAGCTCTAGACACAGATCCTGATGCATGATCAGAGGTTAATGAAAGCAAGTCGGGGCTTAATGCACAGTCAATCAACACAAGTTGGACTCAGAGTTTGAGCTCTCAGACTCTCCGTGGGATGGTTGCAGCTAAGACCAGCTGAAACATCTTGCTCTGTGGTTTTAGCATCTTCTGTGGTTTAAGCACCACAATTTCCATGTCTACACTGCCTTCAGAGCTAGTTCATATCAGTGTGTTAACTCAACACTGCTGCAGAGTCACTAGGACACAGTAGTTGTAAAACACTTGTTGTCAGCATTTCAGTGACCAGGCTGAACATGCACATGCAAATCATCTTGCTTGTCCTCAGCAGAAGTTCAAGTTCAAGTTGAGCTTTATTGTCATTCTGCTGCATGTGGGGACTCTTTTGTGGGATTATGTACACAAAGCAGTGTGTTCATAATCTGCAGAAGTGGTGAAGGTCTTCTTGTAACCTTATTATTCAGCTCAAGTACTATTAGTTCTCCTTTCCCAGAATGCTTATGCACAGGGACATTATTTTTAGAGTGAACATCTTGTTTTTACTGTACGTGTCCTGAACATTTGTTCATTTAGTGAACAGTAATATAGAGATACACTTTATTATTAGCCTCAAGGTTATTTTAGCTTCAACTTGTACTGTATGTATAAGGGAAAGTGCATACTTTAAATGATTTTAAATGACTTTAAATTAAACGTTTTTACATATAATCTCAGTTTATATGATTTCAACACTGATAATAATAATAGTAATGTAATAAAATAACAGTAATGTTTCTTGAAGACTGGAGTAGTAGTGACTGCTGGAAATTCAGCTTTGCCATCACAGAAATAAATAACATGTTGAAATAAATCAGAACATTATATTTCCTAATATTACTGTTTTTATTGTATTTCTGATTAAATAAATGCAGCATTAGTGAACGTAAGAGACTCCGAAACATTTTTTAAATCTTACCAGTCTTAAACTTTTAAACGTTATTGTACATCTGATCAACTTCTATTGGGTTCCAGATGAAATTCAGTGGACTTCAGAGATACACGGCCCCATTTTTATTGATTCTGCAGCTGCAGGTCACAGAACCGCTAATTAATGATACTCTGCTTTTATTCTGTCTGGGATGTGGGCGTTTTGTGCCAAGTTTCAGTGTATGTATTTGTTTCTGTGTAGAGCCTCAGGCTTTTGGGACTGATGGTATTGTGAATCCTGCAGTTCAAAACAGCACACACAAGTAAGAGTGTGTTTGCGTGTGTATGAGCTTCCCTATATGGGAACTGCCTCTAGGAATTTCTGTTACACAGTTTCTGTTATGCTATTTTATCAGTGAGTGAAACTAGCATCAAAAGTATATAAAATGGAAGTTGTGTGTATTGGAGATAGAGTATTGACACACACTCTGTCATAGTCTGAATTTTTCTGCTTTCAGTTTTAACCAAATGAAAAGAAGTATGACTGGTGGAAAAAATATTCAGCTGAACTCTATTGAAAGTTGCTAAAGCAAAATAGTTTAAAAAGAACTAAATTAATCTAAATGAATTTAGTCCATATGTGACAAAGAAAAGGGCATACTGTATGCTAATTATGGCTAATCATTCCTGTATGCATCACAGTGTTCTGTAAAGATGTTGTTAGTGCTGTTTTGCTAATTATCATCAGACTTGTATTTAGACCACCACCAAAATGAGTGACAGGTAGGGAGCTTTTCTGATTGGCTGATCTGGTTGGCCATTCCCTTGTTTCTGCTGTTTGCATGCAATATCTCTACCCTATAGTTTACTTCTTTTGCCCATGATTCTGTCGTAACATATACAGAAGCACATAGGGTTTAGTTCTGTATGACATGCAGGTCGACACACACCCACAAAGTTGGTTTTCTACAGAGAGTTTACCACAGGCTCATAAACGCCCCCCTTTTACCCCTCGCTGTCTCTTTCCATTTCTGAGTTTGTCTTTCCGTTATCTCTCTTCTCTTTTTGCTCTACAGTAATCTGTAGTCCAGCTCTAATATTTCACTTCTGCCTGACCTCATTTACATTTTCCGTGGTGTAAAAGTGTGACTGCTGTGGACGGTACCAGTGGGTTGTGTGATTGCTTGTATTTGGCACAGATATAATTTTTAACGTGTGCATGTTTGCCTGAATATATAACTTGAAAAAAAACAGACTTGTCATACACAAAACTTTTAATACACAAATTGAAAATGCCAGGGAACTTAAAAAATGCTTCCTGAAAGGCCTGGGAAAATCATGGGAAATTTTGAAATCTTAAAAATTCACAGAAAAGTCATTTTCTAAAAGTCATTTTCATTTTCAAAAGTCACATTTTTCTAAATATGTTCAATTGTTAAGTATTTCTTTCTCAAGAAACTACTCTTACTGTCACAAATAACTGTGAAAATAGGAATGTATTTGTTAGAAATAATGGAAAGTATGAATTTATTTAACATTTTTATCTCCAAGTAATTCCCATACTTTTGTTTGTGTTGTTTGATAGTTTTGATCAATGTACTAATCTTCAAATTTAGAGAATATTATAAAAATAATGAAAATGAGTATTTAAACTTTTAATTAAGTTAAATTTAAAATGTGAGAATAACTTAACTTCAGTATTCAGTGTCTAAAATAATATTTATAGATTTTTTTTTGTGTTGCAGGTTGACCTTGAACCTGAGGGTAAGGTCTACATCCTGGTTAGTCTCACAGGCTCATTTATAGACGGTGAGTCCCACTCATTTTTATCTTTTTTTTTAAATAATTGTTTTAATTGTTCTATTTGTTTTAAATCTTCTCATGCAGAAGTACAAATTTAATCATACATTTAATCATACATGCATCAATTTGACCGTCAGTATGCCTTTTTTTGGACTGAAACAAAGGCGTATAGAGAACACGCCGCCTGTTTCATAGCCAATGACAGAGTAAAAGATGAAAATATAAAACTCTTCTTGATGAATCGCACTGTCTAGGCCACGATGGTGGAAACGCACACATGCACTGATGCACACACACTAATTTCCTCCACTTGCTGTTGAGATTAGTGCTGGGCGGTATACCGGTTCATACCGAATACCGGTGTTTATTTTTGTTATGATATGAATTTTTAAAATACCGCAATACGCGGTATTAAGTATGTCGCTTAAACAACGTTCGGAACGTGACACTGTTTGAAAGGCATCCCTTTTCACTGGTGCACTGTGGTGAGGGAACAGCTGTATGTGTTACTAAGCGTGAAAGTTCCGAAACTGAAGCTGTAGAACTAATAGAACGTGATGACACAGAAGAACTCATCCACAATATCCACACTGTGATATAAATTTTTGGTCATACCGCCCAGCACTAGTTGAGATATCACTTAACTAAATGTTAACATGCTACCAGACACATGCTAAGACACACTAAGACACACAAAGCCTTCTTCAGTCACAGTTTTTTTTAGACAGAGCTTCTGTCAGAGCATCTTATGCATGAAGTGTATGCGATGTGTGAATCGCACACCCGCTGTGCAGGGGCTGTGAAGTTGGCTTCCTTTAAAGGCCTGTGGTTAGCCCTGCAGAGACTAGACTAGACTTAATAATACCAGTGAACCGGGGGCTCCTAATCTGTCTCTCTTCCCCCTCACAAAGTCAGCAGAATGTTCCATGGCATTACAGGAAATACCTATGTATTGTAAGAAGATCATGAAATAATAAAACCTTTTCTGTTTTTCTGTGTTTAGATGATGCTGGAGGAAACACGCGTCCCTATAAAGAATTTAACCGAAAACGGCAGCAGGCAGTTAGAAGAAAAATCCACCAAGTAAATGGACACAAGTTCATGTCTACCTTCCTAAAGCAACCAACGTTCTGCTTCCACTGCAAAGAATTCATATGGTAGTGCATTTTTGTCACATAAATGCTCACCTTTTAAAAAAAACTTTTTTGGTATCGCTCTACTTAAAGCCTTTATGTATAATGCATTATAAAGGGCTATTAAAGGGCACAATGCATTATAATTAGTCATTGTAATACATTATATCTTGTTGTAAATACTTAAAATACTGAATTTAAAATGCATAGTGTAACAATGAATTTTTTAATAAGACATTTTTGTGAGAGTTTGTAAGAAAGAACTGCATTTTGCATTGTACGAAAAACTTATTTTCTATACAAATAAAGTTTATTATTCTAATCAAAAATCGAGAACCATATAAATTACAGTGTAAAAGTGTTTTACATTTTGTATACAAATGCTTGAAGTGAGTGGCTAAACAAACTTTGTTATATTTTAATTGTACATTATGTTTTCTTTGTTCCAGGGGTGTTTTTGGAAAACAGGGCTACCAATGTCAAGGTGAGTGTACACTCTGTCTCCGTATTAATCGACATTATCTGTGTTTAAATTGATTGTATTATAGATTGATTGTATTCTGTGTGTGCTTGTTAGTGTGCACCTGTGTGGTACACAAGCGATGCCATCAGTTTGTGGTTACGGTCTGTCCACGCATGAAGAAACCTGCCAAGGAACAGGTAATGCACGCAACCCTAACCCTAAAACACTTTCGTAGTCCATTTTTTTGCGTGTGTGTGTGTGTGTGTGTGTGTGTGTGTGTGTTGTACTGTGTATTTTCACAGTATGGTTTGATTGGGTTTTTCGTTTCACCTGTGGGCAATTTTAGAAATTTAGGCCATAGAATTACTGAAACACACACACAGACCAATTGTGTCATATGTTGGTGAAGTGACTTCTGTCTGTGTCCTAAAAAACACAGATGTCATTTCTCCACCTGCTGGTCAGAAATAGAACTGCTTAAATTTTCTGCTGTGTTTTTTATTCTATGCTCTGTTGCTTCTTTTTACAGACAACAAATCAGGGTTTCAGTATAAATGTTCCCCATAAGTTTAACATCCACAATTATAAGGTTCCTGCCTTCTGTGACCACTGTGGCTCTTTGCTGTGGGGCATTGTACGGCAAGGATTGCACTGCAAAAGTACTTTTTTCTCTTTCTGTCACCGATTTGGTCACCATAAATATATACATCAGTTTTATTTATGCTGTTTTGTGAGGCTCATCTGGTGTGTTGTGTTTTTACATCTGTAGTTTGTAAAATGAATGTCCATATCCGCTGTAAGGGAAATGTTGCCCCAAACTGTGGAGTCAACAATGTAGAACTGGCCAATAAACTGGCAGAAATGGGCCTTCAGCCGGGAGGACTGACCAAACGCAACTCAATGGTAAATGCACACATGTGCACTGAATCTTTTCAAAAGTAAAATATGTGATCTGTCTGTGTGTGTAAATCTCTTTGTTTAAGTTTAATGTGCTTTATTCACATCACACATAACTCACATTTTTCTTGGTTGCATGCACTGAAAATAGGAAAAAACAAAACTTTAGTGAAGTAAAGTGAGAAATTATGGGAAGTAACACAAGACCATCAACAGAATAATTAATATTGAACGATAAAATGTACTGAACGAGTAATAAACTAATAAAGTCTTAAGTCTAAATATTGTCTCTCTTCTCAGGGTCTCTCAGGTATGGACGCTCAGTCCCGTACATTGAGTGTGAGAGGAGATCGAGGGCAATCTAAAAAAGAGGCAAGTCGGAAGCTGGGAATCTCAAACTTCACACTCCTGCAGGTGTTGGGAAAAGGCAGCTTCGGCAAGGTCTGTGTTTAAGACTATTCCTCTGTACATCAGGTCCAGTATGACTGTGTAGCGCAATGATTGCAGACTATTTGTTAAACAAAATATTCACACAATTCCAATGTGAATGTGTTTATGTATTACAAATGATCCCAATGTGAATTTTATATTCTTATCTGAAAGAAATTGCATGGTACAGTCACTGACCTGTTTAAAAACTATAATATGGCAATTTTTATATGTTACAATGTTAATATTATATCTAATAATATTATATCTAATATTATATAACTATCTGATAAGTTTTTATTTGGTGTACATAAAATATTATATGCTCTGGAAAAAAAACCATTGGATTATTGCTGTGCAAGTGACTTCTAAATAGTGTGTTGTTTCATATTAAAATATTATGATGACAATTTTGTGCCAGAAATTTAGAGTGAATACAAATAAAATGAAAGATACTTCCCAAGTCATACTGTTGGTGTTGTGTGTAAATAGGTGATGCTGGTCCGGTTGAACGGTTCAGATCAGGTGTTTGCAGTGAAGGTGCTGAAGAAAGACATCATACTGCAGGATGATGATGTTGAGTGCACTATGACAGAAAAACGAGTGTTATCCTTCGCTTCCACTCATCCTTACCTCACTCAGGTGTACTGTTGCTTCCAGACACTGGTGAGGAACACACACATCACAGATTAACCTAGCCTATATATATATATATATATAGGGATCTGAAGTTGGATAATGTTCTGCTGGATAAGGATGGTCATTGTAAACTGGCTGATTTCGGCATGTGTAAGGAGGGAATGTTTGAAGGTGTTGTCACAGGAACGTTCTGTGGAACCCCAGACTACATTGCTCCAGAGGTGATTCAAACACTCCACCCATTCAGTGGTTGTCTAAAATCCACACAAAATTATGCATCACAAAATTCTAGAAGAATCAGAAGTGTTGTGCTGCATTTACATTTTGTCAGTTGACTTGAAGCATGAGGTGCCAACTTCCAGTCACATTCACTGCAATTATTAGTTTCAACACACATAACACACAAATGGACCAATTTAAAAAAAAATATTACAAATATTTAATATATTAATTTACAGTTAAATAAAATAAAATGAGAATGAAATCAAATTTAAATTTTAAATGATAAACTTATTTTATTTCAGTTGGTTGCCAAGGCAATATTTCTATATTCCATGTTTTAATTTTTTTTTTGATTAAGGTGAAGTTTTACAAACAATATTTAATTATTTTTAAATATAAATTATTTAATTAGTCAATTTAAAGCTAAACAGAACAGAAAATTAACAAAATGACATAAAATTATTAAAACGTAAAGCTGTAAATATACGCTAATTCTAAATATTAGTAAGTACTATAATAGCATATCAATAATACTAAAATAACTCCACATTCACACCTGTGTTCTTTCAAAATATATAATATAATTTAATATAATATAATCAGCAATATTGTAGATATAAACTGCTTCTTTTGGTGTCTGTTAGTTTTTGGTGAAAGGATAATCTATGGAAGTGCGTGATGAGTGTGGAAGTGTGTGAAGGTAGGATGTCCTAAATGTAATTTTTATATGGTCCTATAGATCCTTCAGGAGATGCTGTACGGCTCGTCAGTTGATTGGTGGGCTCTCGGTGTGCTGCTGTATGAAATGCTTTCTGGCCATGCCCCCTTTGAGGCAGAGAATGAGGATGACCTTTTTGAGTCCATCCTGACTGAAGAGATCATCTACGCGTCCTGTCTCAGCACAAATGCTGTGGACATACTTAAAGGGGTGAGCTGCTCAGTGTTTGCTTAAGAGCCCTGGAGTCATACAGACATGAATTGACTTGAATAGAGCTGTAATTGCTTATCTGTCCTGATTGGTGGAAGGCATATGGTGTGAATTAAACTGTCAGTTCATGCAACAATGAACATCAGTAAACAGTAAATACCTCCCATCTGATCTCTCTCAGTTCCTCATGCTCTTGCCCTCTCTTACATAACTATATTTAGCCTCGATCCACAATCCACTGCTATCACATGACTGTAGCTAAAAATAAAAACCCTACACATGCATAGTGTTTGCTCTCACTGTGAGGAATAGTGGAGGAGATACACTGCGGGTAATAATCCTGAAGATGATTTTTTTCCCCTTAGAGCAATGTGCAGTTATTGAAGGACCAATAAATTCCCAGTTTAATCTGGAAATTCCACAACAGAATGTCACGATATTTGCCTGAGATGAAAAATCCTTAAACCTGGGTCATCCAACATGACCATGACCTACAGCAGTCAAAGAATAGATCGATAGAGTGCCTCAAAAGCCTTCTATTTTTGGAATAGCAGACCTCAGTCCTGTTGCACAGCTGTGGTGTAGACAGACCAGACATGAACAACTGTAAGAAACAATGGACAATATAACATACCGTTTTTTTTTATTTATCAGCATCGGCCAATATTGGATATTTAATTATACGTTTAATTAATCTACATTTTTACATACAGATTATATTTGCTGTTATATAACACTCTCCTAAAGTTATTCTTTAAAAACACTAATTATGTGGTAACAAATTTTTCATGTATATTATAATGTTGTGATGCCTAATTTCAATTCTAACATTTAAAAATGATTGATTTTACTAGTTTATTTATTTAGTTTAAAATTCTAATATTGGCTATAACATGAACATAGTTATTGGCTTACCTGACAGAATTTTCAAGTTGGTACATCCCTTGTTTTTTAAAGGGGTCATATGATGCGATTTCAATTTTTCCTTTCTCTTTTGAGTGTTACAAGCTCTTGGTGCATAAAGAAGATAAGGACTGTTTCCCGATTCTGGTAGAGTAGACTACAATGCCGGCTGTTCTGATTTAAAGACTGTAAGTACGTTTTTTATATTTAAAGAGTTTTTATATTTTATATATTTAAAGCGAGTTTTTTGGGCAGTAACTTAGTGCTGTGGATCGCCGGATTGGCTTTCACCGTGGACGAAGCGGAGTCCAGCCCGGGGTCGTCACATGTTGTTGCCGCAAGCCCTCCGGACGCTCCTTCGTCGAATACGCCGCCTCTGCTCACTCAGCCCGCTGGCCATTCCTCACTTTATCCCCCGGCCTCTGCTCGCTCTAGGCCGCCACTGCTCACTGTAGGCCGCCGTGTGTGACGCTGTGTTTCGTTGTGAAAGCGAAACTACTTTGTTTGGCCTTCCAAAAGAGGAC
>NW_015554073.1:1167573-1173285 GCF_001515605.1 Sinocyclocheilus anshuiensis
CATAAAAAGACAGTATAAGTCATTATAATCCATAATTATGTCCCCACTGGATGCAACGAATGCCTCGTTTATAATGGGTTTTCATGCTTTTGAATCATCGCTCCGGCCTGACAGGGCATCATCAATGTGGTAAGGGGCGTAACATTTTCGTCACACGCTTGAGGTATTCGGCCAATCACAATGCACTGGATAGCTGGCCAATCACAGCACACCTCGCTTTTTCAGACCGATGAGCTTTGTAAAAATCAACACGTTTCAGAAAGGTGGGGCATAGAGGAGAAACAATAATGTACAGTATGTGGAAAATAATGTGTTTTTTGAACCTTAAACTGCATAAACACATTTCATTACACCAAATACACAAAATAATGTTCTTTTTAGCAGCATCATATGACCCCTTTTAAGTTATTTTTTCTGTAAAACTGGATGATCTCTCTGAACAACAACGAGTTTGTCAGTGTTGTTCAGAGTCGATGAGGTATGGTAGCCAGCTGTGCTTCCTAATGGGTGTCAGATTTACCCAGAGAGCGTGTGTATTTGTGTGTACACGAGCATGTTTGTTTTAGACGGTTATAGAAGGAGGGCAGGATTTGATTTGATTTGATCTGATTTGGTTACATTTGATACCACACATTGATACTCTAGACACAACCTCCCACAAGCGATTGAGTGTTATGTCACACATTCTCATAGGAATTGAGTCTGATTACAGATGTGACATACTGTAGGTTTAATCTCACTGTGGAGATTTGATAGGATTCACAACATTCAATACATTTGGGCTCTATCATATTTTTGGTTCGTGTATTCGTTTTTAGTAATGTAAACTGATGTATATCTGGTGTGTATTAGTTTTGTGCATTTAAAATTAGAATAATTTTTTTTTGTTTTATTTTTCTCAGTTTCTGACAAAGAATCCATCCCGTCGTCTGGGTTGTGTTGCTGCCGAGGGTGGAGAGACCGCTGTAACCAGTCACCCATTTTTTGCTAGCATTGACTGGAACAAACTTAACCAGCGAGAGCTTGAACCACCTTTCAAGCCCAGAATTGTGAGTTTTAGATGTAAATATTGAACTAAATATTAATCATCAAATTCATTAGAAATGTAAATGCAGATTTATTTATATATATATATTTTTTTTAATCTAAAATCCAGAAAACTGCAGAAGATGTGAATAACTTCGATCCAGACTTCACCCAAGAAGATCCTACTCTTACGCCCATCGATGAGGCCATCATCCCATCCATCAGTCAGGACGAGTTCCGTGACTTCTCCTTTACTTCCCCTGAACTGTTGAAAGTGGTTTCAGATTTGCAAAGCAGAGCCGAAGAAATGTGTGATTTCATGAAGGAACAGAACTCAGGAGAATTCTGTGATTTGATAGAACCAAATAAATTGTGACAATAGAAACTTTCAGGAGCAGTCTAAAGAAACATTTGAATACCATTGTATTGAAACTGGTTAAAGACTGTGCATTTCAGTGGCCTAGATTTGCCTAAGCTATAAGATTCTTTTGGCCTACGCTTATGCTTTTGAACAACAGTGTAATTGTCTTTGTGTCAGACACATCGTGAGTGATTTGCAAAGATCTCCATGAGACACTCCATCCTGGAAGACAGCAGTTTACACAAATTTGATCAACAGGTGAACTTGTCTGTTCAGTTGCTACTGTAGCTGTTTTGACTGTTTATATCCAGATGCTTAGGAAACTTGATTTGATCCCTCTGCACTTGCTCTGAAAATGCATTTTAAATGGAAACTCTAGTTTTGTAAGATATTTTCATTTATTTGAACATCTGTGCCGTTTGTTGTTTTGTTTGTTTGTTATTACATTTCAGGTCAGAATTTCACCCATGATTAAACTGGCATCTTTAGATGCGTTTTATTGTTGAGAAAGGCTGCAGTATTGAGTTCTCTGCATTTAGACTTTTTCTCTCTGTGACTTCATCAAAAGACATCTCCCCTCTGTTGTTCTGAAGGGTTAAAGGTTAACACAGTCCGGTGAGATGTTGACCAGTTTCAATTCTTTATATTGAGGGCAGTGACTCTTGCTCCTCATCCTCATCATTCTTTAATGTTGTTTATTTGGATCTTCTCAGTCCAAGCAGAGTGAAATATCTGTTGGTGTATGCTTTCGTGCCTGTACATATTTGGCAATGATTTCACATTATTACTTGTTGTGTCTGTAGGAGTGTGCAAAAAAGTTTGTAATTTCAGTCAAACACAATTTATAGTATTCTTTGCTGGTTTGAGAGACCAGCTAAGACCCAAGTTTTTGACACGTTTTTTCCACATTCTTATGTCAGTTTGTTACTTTTTGCCAAATTAGTGTCTAAAAATTGTACGTTTCTGTAAAAATCATAGTAAAATTTTCTCATTCTGTCAATGCTAGATGCAACACAAGTCCCTAACAGTAAACTGATGTCTCGTTCTATTTGATGTACTCCACATGCACTTGTGCTACTTATTGCATGAAAGTTGGGTGCAGTGGTGACACAGTGTCACGCAAGATCAAGAACTCATCTCAGGCAGGCTTTTTTTTCATGAGGAAAATAGAAGATGATGCAACCTCTTTTGTTTAATCAAATAAGAAACAATAAAGTTTCAATGGGGATCCTCATCGACTTTTAAAGAAATGATTAAGGTTGACTGCTGATGGGTTTCTTGCAGGGTAGAGTCAAGCTTTGAAGAAAACATTAGCCTGATGAGAATCCTGTAATGAGTATCTGTTTTTTAGATTATTTGTCTTTGCCCTGCCTCGGTAAAAAAAAAAACCTACAAGACTGGGCTGTTACTTTTTGCCATATCATGCTTACATTTGACGAATGGAGGCAAACAAGATTAGCAACAGATCTTTGGTATTGAGTGAGAAAGACATTGGAGATGTCATGGGGAATCCCATTAAGCAACTTGCCCTTACAAGTCTGGCCCTGCCCCAATTACACGAGTGGAAGCTTTCCTGGAGAATCAACGTCAGCAGCCCACTTTCCTGTGGGAGACTACAACCCTGAAGACCAACAAACAGAGCGCTATCTTATGAGCTTGGAGCCATTTGCAGTCTTTGGCAATGCGGGGGTAGGCAGAAATCCTTGTATGGTCAAGGACACTCTCTTGTGGCGCTTGGATGACTCCTCTTATAAAAGTCTATACACAGAGGAGTTTCCTGATCCTTCAATGCCAGTTACCACAATTATTCTCTGTATCCTGCTTAATATCATTCTGTTACTCATCTTTTAAAATCTTTCCATCTTTTGTCCATTCATTGTGGACGCTGGTGATGGTTTTCTTCCCAGAAAAGGTACAGGTCTAAGATGGCTGATCTCTTCATATCAGACCATTCATGCTGTGAGATTATTTTGTTCCCTGCATTACTTGCTTTCTCCCCCTCAGTGCAATATGCAATGTAATTTGTGTTATATGGCTCCAGTTTTGAACCGTTCTTGCTTGACTGCATGCTGACAGCCTTATTTCATATATATTTATTTATATGTTTTCAAATGACAAATATGGCACATTTTAGGGTTTCTTTTTTAGGTTGTATTGCTTAATAATGAAGCCAGACTTATATATATATATATATATATATATATAATTTTAAATGTATATATAATTTTAAATGTATATATAAATATATATTTATATGTATATATATATACTATTGTTCAAAAGTTTTTTTTTCAAAGAAATGTATACTTTTATTTCTATTAAGCAGCATCTATTGAGCACCAAATCAGCATATTAGAAGGATCAAATGCCATAACAGAAATAACTTTTAACAGTAGTGTGTCTGTAACATTCATTTAGATTTTTAAGATTTTAGTTATTCCTGCAGAAAGAAACAGGATTCCTTCTTAAGAAACAGGCTATAAACGTGCATGCATTATCTTGGTTTAGAATGCATGTCAATATAGACCAAGAACAAGCTGACATACTGTATGGCCCAGTCAGTTTGTGTACTGGCGACAGACTGCTGTTCTCCCTGCTTTCGTCTAAACTGTTATAAAATTAGCCCTCTGTAATGCGTCTCTTAAAGGCCTTGGTGACCGATCAGTTTCCAGCCATGCCCAGGTCCAGTGGGCCATAATTATATTTTATTGATTTCTCTTCTGCCCGTACGGATACCCTTTATTGGATGCAGAAAATCCATTTCAGTCTTAGCACCACTTCAGCTTCAAAACCTCGTCTTGGGCTGAGTGTGTTTATTCTATTGATTTCTGTCTTGATAAATGAAGGGTTGTAACGATTAGATCAGGATTCCCCTGGGTAAAAAAAGACATCAAGACATCTTCAAATGTATCATATATACACTTAAGTTTGCTACAAGTGTGTGCAAACAGTGCTTCACCTTTAGGCAAGACCTTTTATGTGTCTCTTTATTGCGTAATGAGGCTTGACAGAGCAATAATACATGCATGGGTGTGCGTGTGTGTGTGAATTTTTATAGCTTGATGTTCATTGTACTACATCAACGAATTGCAGCGCAAAAGATGATCTGATCTCTCTCTTCAAAGTCCCATCGTGTGCATTCAGCCTCTGCTGAGGGATGGAGAGATCATCTCTGAACAGGAGGATAAAGGAGATTACTGCAGATTAGAGTTGGCACGTGTCCATCTGCTTCCCTCATTCATATACAGCAACATCACAGTTCTTTACCGCAATCCAGCAGCGGCAATGCTAATAAATTGAAAATATAATTTCGCAGAGACCCTTTCATCCAAACACAACGTATAATAGACCTGGCAGGAACAGTCCCTGCAAAGCTGCAAACTACACAGGAGCAAATGTTTCCCTCAAGGACACAGTGGAGATGGAGCATGGCCTTGACCTCATTTAGCCCTGTTGTTTGCTCTCCTCTCAATATCCACTGGATTCTAATAGGAAACTCACTGAAAACTCCTGAAGTTCAATTTATAGGATCTGTAATTTTGATTTTCAAAACATTACAGTGAGAAAAGTCAACAAAATCTTATGGCAATTCAGAACTATTTTACATGTTGGTGAATTAGTGGTTAATTCGAATGACGGTTTAGTGGTAGACCTTATAAAAATCCATATGAATCGCATTGTATGAATTCTTTCAAACTGTCACCATAAAATATGTTTTGAGATCAGGTTGGAAAGGCTTTAATACATAATTTATTCTGAAAAGACTGTGTTTACAAAAGGACAGTGTTTTTTAAGAATACAGATGTTTAGTCATCACGTGTACTCTTAATGATAGTTACAGAGGAAAGCAAGTGTTGTGGCCGGCTTCAGGGAAATTTTCTCAGGTTTTTCCATTGCGTTGTGTGGAAAAGGACGAGACACAGGGTTTATGTTAGTGTGCACGTCTCGTCTTGGTCATAAGGCTGGAATTTGGGAAAAAGAACAACCTTTCAAGAATTTTCTGGGCTGGAAAATGTTTGTTGACATGTCTCTTTCAATATGGGAAAAAAAGAGACCTTTTATAGTTATTGCATGTCATTAATAAAATTAGAATAATCAGTTACAACACTGAAAACAGTTATATTACAAAAAAAATTACCATGGTAAGCCTAGTGTCTACCAAATAGTTCTATAATTTGCCTACTTCAGTAGTACTATGTACTATAAAGTACTATGGTGCCAACTTGTTATTAGCCACTTCTGCCATCAAAAGAATTGAATAAATTGGTAAATAATGTGAAAGTGACTCTTTGAATCAGATCCAGCTATGATGTTCTCACTTAATC
>NW_015554073.1:1173521-1177032 GCF_001515605.1 Sinocyclocheilus anshuiensis
TATATATAATTTTAAATGTATATATAAATATATATTTATATGTATATATATATACTATTGTTCAAAAGTTTTTTTTTCAAAGAAATGTATACTTTTATTTCTATTAAGCAGCATCTATTGAGCACCAAATCAGCATATTAGAAGGATCAAATGCCATAACAGAAATAACTTTTAACAGTAGTGTGTCTGTAACATTCATTTAGATTTTTAAGATTTTAGTTATTCCTGCAGAAAGAAACAGGATTCCTTCTTAAGAAACAGGCTATAAACGTGCATGCATTATCTTGGTTTAGAATGCATGTCAATATAGACCAAGAACAAGCTGACATACTGTATGGCCCAGTCAGTTTGTGTACTGGCGACAGACTGCTGTTCTCCCTGCTTTCGTCTAAACTGTTATAAAATTAGCCCTCTGTAATGCGTCTCTTAAAGGCCTTGGTGACCGATCAGTTTCCAGCCATGCCCAGGTCCAGTGGGCCATAATTATATTTTATTGATTTCTCTTCTGCCCGTACGGATACCCTTTATTGGATGCAGAAAATCCATTTCAGTCTTAGCACCACTTCAGCTTCAAAACCTCGTCTTGGGCTGAGTGTGTTTATTCTATTGATTTCTGTCTTGATAAATGAAGGGTTGTAACGATTAGATCAGGATTCCCCTGGGTAAAAAAAGACATCAAGACATCTTCAAATGTATCATATATACACTTAAGTTTGCTACAAGTGTGTGCAAACAGTGCTTCACCTTTAGGCAAGACCTTTTATGTGTCTCTTTATTGCGTAATGAGGCTTGACAGAGCAATAATACATGCATGGGTGTGCGTGTGTGTGTGAATTTTTATAGCTTGATGTTCATTGTACTACATCAACGAATTGCAGCGCAAAAGATGATCTGATCTCTCTCTTCAAAGTCCCATCGTGTGCATTCAGCCTCTGCTGAGGGATGGAGAGATCATCTCTGAACAGGAGGATAAAGGAGATTACTGCAGATTAGAGTTGGCACGTGTCCATCTGCTTCCCTCATTCATATACAGCAACATCACAGTTCTTTACCGCAATCCAGCAGCGGCAATGCTAATAAATTGAAAATATAATTTCGCAGAGACCCTTTCATCCAAACACAACGTATAATAGACCTGGCAGGAACAGTCCCTGCAAAGCTGCAAACTACACAGGAGCAAATGTTTCCCTCAAGGACACAGTGGAGATGGAGCATGGCCTTGACCTCATTTAGCCCTGTTGTTTGCTCTCCTCTCAATATCCACTGGATTCTAATAGGAAACTCACTGAAAACTCCTGAAGTTCAATTTATAGGATCTGTAATTTTGATTTTCAAAACATTACAGTGAGAAAAGTCAACAAAATCTTATGGCAATTCAGAACTATTTTACATGTTGGTGAATTAGTGGTTAATTCGAATGACGGTTTAGTGGTAGACCTTATAAAAATCCATATGAATCGCATTGTATGAATTCTTTCAAACTGTCACCATAAAATATGTTTTGAGATCAGGTTGGAAAGGCTTTAATACATAATTTATTCTGAAAAGACTGTGTTTACAAAAGGACAGTGTTTTTTAAGAATACAGATGTTTAGTCATCACGTGTACTCTTAATGATAGTTACAGAGGAAAGCAAGTGTTGTGGCCGGCTTCAGGGAAATTTTCTCAGGTTTTTCCATTGCGTTGTGTGGAAAAGGACGAGACACAGGGTTTATGTTAGTGTGCACGTCTCGTCTTGGTCATAAGGCTGGAATTTGGGAAAAAGAACAACCTTTCAAGAATTTTCTGGGCTGGAAAATGTTTGTTGACATGTCTCTTTCAATATGGGAAAAAAAGAGACCTTTTATAGTTATTGCATGTCATTAATAAAATTAGAATAATCAGTTACAACACTGAAAACAGTTATATTACAAAAAAAATTACCATGGTAAGCCTAGTGTCTACCAAATAGTTCTATAATTTGCCTACTTCAGTAGTACTATGTACTATAAAGTACTATGGTGCCAACTTGTTATTAGCCACTTCTGCCATCAAAAGAATTGAATAAATTGGTAAATAATGTGAAAGTGACTCTTTGAATCAGATCCAGCTATGATGTTCTCACTTAATCTTTGATTAACGAGTTTGTTTGCCCATATAATCTTAAGGAAATTGTGTGTAAACTTATTTGGCTTGCTGTCCACTGATGAGGGACTCGATGAAGCAGCTTCAACTCGAGCTCTGATATACCCCCAAGGGACTTGATATAGGCTGATTACAAAGGGCAAGGTACCTAAGATGAAGGTGGAGATTGGGGAGGTGGAGGGATGCTGGAACAGCTGAGACTGGAGAGAGGTAAGCAGCTGCTTATATACTCTGGCTGTTGATTGAAAGATTAGATGGGCTCACTCAGGGGCGATTCTATGATTTTCATTTTAGGGGGGCCCCCAGTGAGGGTATAATAATAATAATAGCCTAATAATAAAAAAAAATATATAAGTAAGATAAAAATGCTTGATTAATAGGGGTCGCATACTAAACTTATTGCAGTATTCCACTGTATTGCATAGATAGGTATAACATAAGCGAAAATCCAAGTCTTCATAATCTCACACACACACAACCGGTTTACTGTACAAACACAAAGTTTTACTGTTTGCATTTCTAGTACAACCGTCTTTCCTTAGCTTAAGTATGCAAACCTCTTTGCCACATGCACTGGAATATGTATTATATTATATTGAAAGTTAAATTTTCAAATGAAAATTGCAACATGATCGTTTTATAAAGTATATGCGTTCATATGTGCTTCATTTTCGCTGGAGGAAACAGCTGTGGTGTGATGAGGGGTGAACGCAGCGAAAACTTGGGCTACAGTAGATGGGGAACTGATTGCTACCCCATGATATTTTGTAAACTGGATTAATGACAAAGAACTGAACAGATGCAGATATTTTAACAATCTATCGATAAACACACATCTTGTCCTCTGTTTCTTGTTCTGCGCCGCCACGGTCTGCGGATTGAAGAACGCGCTGAAAGACGGGGAGGAGCAGAAGTCTGCTGCCGTTTTCATATGAAATTTATAGCTTTTTTTATAGAAAGCTATAAATTTATAGAAATTTAAAGCTATAGCCCCCCTTAAAATGGCCTAGCGACGCCCATGGGCTCGCTCCTCCCTAACTTAAGTTAAAGGGGTCATATGATGCTGCTAAAAAGAACATTATTTTGTGTATTTGGTGTAATGAAATGTGTTTATGCGGTTTAAGGTTCAAAAAACACATTATTTTCCACATACTGTACATTATTGTTTCTCCTCTATGCCCCGCCTTTCTGAAACGCGTTGATTTTTACAAAGCTCATCGGTCTGAAAAGCGAGGTGTGCTCTGATTGGCCAGCTATCCAGTGCGTTGTGATTGGCCGAATACCTCAAGCGTGAGATGGAAATGTTACGCCCCTCACCATATTGTGATGCCCTGTCAGGCCGGAGCGATGATTCAAAAACATGAAAACCCATTATAAACGAGGCATT